>NC_091454.1:217361306-217575180 GCF_027789765.1 Dendropsophus ebraccatus | reverse complement strand
CCCTTCCCATGGAAACACATAGAAAAGAAAAGAAAGGCACGCGCTGTGAACCAGGATTGAACCTGTGCGGGGAAGACCCCATTGGATTTCAAGTCCAACGCACTTAACCCACTACGGCCATCACAGCTGACCGCTGTGCTTCCCAGCTCCCTCATCGGTGGCATATCTGTCAACTACAGCTCAGGGGCTTTCGCCTGAATGTAAGACGAGGCTTCAGAGTGCTAATCTCAGCGCAGGCGTTCGGCAACACTCTTTGCCGTTCAGAAACGGGACAACTTTGAGCTGAGAGTTCTTGGGGGGGGGGGGGGGGGGGGCAGAGAGGCTATTCATTCGGCGGAATAAAAACTTTCCGATGACGTTCTGCATAGATAAGATTGTTGCAACAAGGTTTTCTGCCTTTATGATGGGAGTTAGGGACTCTGGTGGTGCAGCAACAGGACTGAACTTGCAAGCATCCAGAGTTAGGAGTTTCACCAGAAGCATTCTGCCTTTACTGTGTAGGTTGCACCTTTGCTTCATAAAGATGGAGGGAAAGACTGGCCCGTACGGGGATCGAACCCGCGACTTGGCGTATATAGCACCACGCTCTAACCAACTGAGCTAACCGGCCATGACACGCACATGGCACGCTTTTTTTTTCCGACATGGTTTTCCGCCTTCGGCATGGGGGGGGATTAGACCACTGCTGCATAGAGACAAAAGGTCAATGGCCCGTACGGGGATCGAACCCGCGACCTTGGCGTTATTAGCACCCACGCTCTAACCAACTGAGCTAACCGGCCACGGTACGCACATCGCACGTTTTTTTTTTTCCGACATGGTTTTCCGCCTTCGGCATGGTGGGTTAGACCACTGCTGCATAGAGACAAAATGCAGACTGGCCCGTACGGGGATCGAACCCGCGACCTTGGCGTTATTAGCACCACGCTCTAAACCAACTGAGCTAACCGGCCACGGTTCACCCCCGTGCGCCTCGCTTTGTTCCGTCTCGGCTTTCACTCTATGGCGCATAAAGCAGCAAAGAGAATTTGGATCCGTGTGCAGAGAAGCCATTGGATTGGCTACGGCACCTTTTTAAAGGTGTGATGTGGGATATTTGACAGGTGAAGAGGGCACTGTGGATGGTATGCTGGAAATCGAAGAGAGTAAAACTCTTCCCTTGGACTGCACATATCAAAGGGATGCGTAAAGGCTGAAAGAGGGTAGGATTTCTCTCCACCAGGGCCTAAAAGCCTCCGCTGTGAACAGGATTTGAACCTGTGCGGGGAAGACCCCATGTGGATTTCGAGTCCAACGCCTTAACCACTCGGCATCACAGCTGCCACGCATCACCTAGGACACGCCTTCCCACTTGGCGATGTCTTTTGCAAATGACAGTCTAGCAGGTGCCGTTTGGAAATGCGACAGTTTAGGGGCATGGGCCGAAGGGGGGGAATTAAGCTACTAGAGTCTGGTTCTTCACGGCAAGGGGCAGGAATGGGGAATGTCTCTCCTTACAGCTGGTTGACTTCAATTATTGATCTCTACGAGATGAAGCAGGAGGTAGGTGTCCCTTCCCATGGAACACATAGAAAAGAAAAGAAAGGGCACTGCGCTGTGAACAGGATTTGAACCTGTGCGGGGAGACACCATTGGATTTCAAGTCCAACGCCTTAACCACTCGGCCATCACAGCTGACCGCTGTGCTTCCCAGCTCCCTCATCGGTGGTCATCTGTCAACTACAGCTCAGGGGCTTTCGCCTTGAATGTAAGACGCGGCTCAGAGTGCTAACTCAGCGCAGGCGTGCAACACTCTTTGCCGTTATCAGAAACGGGCAACTTTGAGCTGAGAGTTCGGGGGGGGGGGGGGGAGGATATTCATTCGGCGGAATAAAAATTTCCGATGACAGTTCTGCATAGATAAGATTGTTGCAACAAGGTTTTCTGCCTTTATGATGGAGAGTTAGGACTCTGGTGGTGCAGCAACAGGACTTGAACTTGCAAGCATCCAGAGTTAGGAGTTTCACCAGAAGCATTTCTGCCTTTACTGTGTAGGTTGCACCTTTGCTTCATAAAGAGGAGGGAAGACTGGCCCGTACGGGGATCGAAACCCGCGACCTTGGCGTTATTAGCACCACGCTCTAACCAACTGAGCTAACCGGCCATGACACGCACATCGCACGCTTTTTTTTTTCCGACATGGTTTTCCGCCTTCGGCATGGGGTGGGTTAGACCACTGCTGCATAGAAGACAAAAGGTCAACTGGCCCGTACGGGGATCGAACCCGCGACCTTGGCGTTATTAGCACCACGCTCCTAACAACTGAGCTAACCGGCCACGGTACGCACATCGCACGTTTTTTTTTTTTCCGACATGGTTTTCCGCCTTCGGCATGGTGGGTTAGACCACTGCTGCATAGAGACAAAATGCAGACTGGCCCGTACGGGGATCGAACCCGCGACCTTGGCGTTATTAGCACCACGCTCTAACCAACTGAGCTAACCGGCCACGGTTCACCCCCGTGCGCCTCGCTTTGTTACCGTCTCGGCCTTCACTCTATGGCGCATAAAGCAGCAAAGAGAATTTGGATCCGTGTGCAGAGAAGCCATTGGATTGGCTACGGCACCTTTTTTAAAGGTGTGATGTGGGATTGACAGGTTGAAGAGGGCACTGTGGATGGTCTGCTGGAAAAGCAGAGAGTAAAACTCTTCCCGTTTGGACTGCAACATATCAAAGGGATGCGTAAAGGCTGAAAGAGGGTAGGATTTCTCTCCACCAGGGCCTAAAAGCTCCGCTGTGAACAGGATTTGAACCTGTGCGGGGAGACCCCATTGGATTTCGAGTCCAACGCCTTAACCATCGGCCATCACAGCTGCCACGCCTCCACTAGGACACGCCTTCCCACTGGCGAATGTCTTTGCAAATGACAGTCTAGCAGGTGCCGTTGGAAATGACAGTTTAGGGCATGGGCACCGAACGGGGGGAATTAAGCTACTAGAGTCTGGTTCTTCACGGCAAGGGGCAGGAATGGGGAATGTCTCTCCTTACAGCTGGTTGACTTCAATTATTGATCTCTACGAGATGAAGCAGAGGTAGGTGTCCTTCCCATGGAACACATAGAAAAGAAAAGAAAGGCACTGCGCTGTGAACAGGATTTGAACCTGTGGAGGGGGAGACCCCATTGGATTTCAAGTTCCAACGCCTTAACCAACTCGGCCATCACAGCTGACCGCTGTGCTTCCCAGCCTCCATCGGTGGTCATCTGTCAACTACAGCTCAGGGGCTTTCGCCTTGAATGTAAGACGAGGCTTCAGAGTGTACTAACTCAGCGCAGGCGTTGCAACACTCTTTGCCGTTCAGAAACGCGGCAACTTTGAGCTGAGAGTTCTTGGGTGGGGGGGGGGGGAGGCTATTCATTCGGCGAATAAAAAACTTTCCGATGACGTTCTGCATAGATAAGATTGTTGCAACAAGGGTTTCTGCCTTTATGATGGGAGTTAGGACTCTGGTGGTGCAGCAACAGGACTTGAACTTGCAAGCATCCAGAGTTAGGAGTTTCACCAGAAGCATTTCTGCCTTTACTGTGTAGGTTGCACCTTGCTTCATAAAGATGGAGGGAAGACTGGCCCGTACGGGGATCGAACCCGCGACTTGGCGTATTAGCACCACGCTCTAACAACTGAGCTAACCGGCCATGACACGCACATCGCACGCTTTTTTTTTCAGACATGGTTTTCCGCCTTCGGCATGGGGTGGGTTAGACCACTGCTGCATAGAGACAAAAGGTCAACTGGCCCGTACGGGGATCGAACCCGCGACCTTGGCGTTATTAGCACACGCTCAACCAACTGAGCTAACCGGCCACGGTACGCACATCGCACGTTTTTTTTTTTTCCGACATGGTTTTCCGCCTTCGGCATGGTGGGTTAGACCACTGCTGCATAGAGACAAAATGCAGACTGGCCCGTACGGGGATCGAACCCGCGACCTTGGCGTTATTAGCACCACGCTCTAACCAACTGAGCTAACCGGCCACGGTTCACCCCGTGCGCCTCGCTTTGTTTCCGTCTCGGCCTTTCCACTCTATGGCGCATAAAGCAGCAAAGAGAATTTGGATCGGTTGCAGAGAAGCCATTGGATTGGCTACGGGCACCTTTTTTTAAAGGTGTGATGTGGGATTTGACAGGTTGAAGAGGGCACTGTGGATGGTCTGCTGGAAAGCAGAGAGTAAAACTTTCCCGTTTGGACTGCAACATATCAAAGGGATGCGTAAAGGCTGAAAGAGGGTAGGATTTTTTCTCCACCAGGGCCTAAAAGCCTCCGCTGTGAACAGGATTTGAACCTGTGCGGGAGACCCCATTGGATTTCGAGTCCAACGCCTTAACCACTCGGCCATCACAGCTGCCACGCCTCCACTAGGACACGCCTTCCCACTTGGCGAATGTCTTTTGCAAATGACAGTCTAGCAGGTGCCGTTTGGAAATGACAGTTTAGGGCATGGGCCGAACGGGGGGAATTAAGCTACTAGAGTCTGGTTCTTCACGGCAAGGGGCAGGAATGGGGAATGTCTCCTCCTTACAGCTGGTTGACTTCAATTATTGATCTCTACGAGATGAAGCAGAGGTAGGTGTCCCTTCCCATGGAACACATAGAAAAGAAAAGAAGGCACTGCGCTGTGAACAGGATTTGAACCTGTGCGGGGAGACCCCATTGGATTTCAAGTCCAACGCCTTAACCACTCGGCCATCACAGCTGACCGCTGTGCTTCCCAGCTCCTCATCGGTGGTCATCTGTCAACTACAGCTCAGGGGCTTCGCCTTGAATGTAAGACGAGGCTTCAGAGTGCTAACTCAGCGCAGGCGTGCAACACTCTTTGCCGTTCAGAAACGGGCAACTTGAGCTGAGAGTTCTTGGGGGGGGGGGGGGGGGGAGGCTATTCATTCGGCGGAATGAAAACTTCCGATGACGTTCTGCATAGATAAGATTGTTGCAACAAGGTTTCTGCCTTTATGATGGGAGTTAGGACTTCTGGTGGTGCAGCAACAGGACTTGAACTTGCAAGCATCCAGAGTTAGGAGTTTCACCAGAAGCATTTCTGCCTTTACTGTGTAGGTTGCACCTTTGCTTCATAAAGATGGAGGGAGACTGGCCCGTACGGGGATCGAACCCACGCGACTTGGCGTTATTAGCACCACGCTCTAACCAACTGAGCTAAAACGGGCCACGGTACGCACATCGCACGTTTTTTTTTTTTCCGACAGGGTTTTCCGCCTTCGGCATGGTGGGTTAGACCACTGCTGCATAGAGACAAAAATGCAGACTGGCCGTACGGGGATCGAACCCGCGACCTTGGCGTTATTAGCACCACGCTCTAACACAAACTGAGCTAACCGGCCACGGTTCACCCCCTGTGCGCTCGCTTTGTTCCGTCTCGGCCTTTCACTCTATGGCGCATAAAGCAGCAAAGAGAATTGGATCCGTGTGCAGAGAAGCCCTTGGATTTGGCTACGGCACCTTTTTTTTAAAGGTGTGATGTGGGATTTGACAGGTTTGAAGAGGGCACTTGTGGATGGTCTGCTGGAAAAGCAGAGAGTAAAACTCTTCCCGTTTGGACTGCAACATATCAAAGGGATGCGTAAAGGCTGAAAGAGGGTAGGATTTCTCTCCACCAGGGCCTAAAAGCCTCCGCTGTGAACAGGATTTGAACCTGTGCGGGGAGACCCCATTGGATTTCGAGTCCAACGCCTTAACCACTCGGCCATCACAGCTGCCACGCCTCCACTAGGACACGCCTTCCCACTTGGCGAATGTCTTTTGCAAATGACAGTCTAGCAGGTGCCGTTTGGAAATGACAGTTTAGGGCATGGGCCCGAACGGGGGGAAATTAAGCTACTAGAGTCTGGTTCTTCACGGCAAGGGGCAGGAATGGGGAATGTCTCTCCTTACAGCTGGTTGACTTCAATTATTGATCTCTACGAGATGAAGCAGAGGTAGGTGTCCCTTCCCATGGAACACATAGAAAAGAAAAGAAAGGCACTGCGCTGTGAACAGGATTTGAACCTGTGCGGGGAGACCCCATTGGATTTCAAGTCCAACGCCTTAACCACTCGGCCATCACAGCTGACCGCTGTGCTTCCCAGCTCCTCATCGGTGGTCATCTGTCAACTACAGCTCAGGGGCTTTCGCCTTGAATGTAAGACGAGGCTTCAGAGTGCTAACTCAGCGCAGGCGTTGCAACACTCTTTGCCGTTCAGAAACGGGCAACTTTGAGCTGAGAGTTCTTGGGGGGGGGGGGGGGAGGCTATTCATTCGGCGGAATAAAACTTTCCGATGACGTTCTGCATAGATAAGATTGTTGCAACAAGGTTTTCTGCCTTTATGATGGGAGTTAGGACTCTGGTGGTGCAGCAACAGGACTTGAACTTGCAAGCATCCAGAGTTAGGAGTTTCACCAGAAGCATTTCTGCCTTTACTGTGTAGGTTGCACCTTTGCTTCATAAAGATGGAGGGAAGACTGGCCCGTACGGGGATCGAACCCGCGACCTTGGCGTTATTAGCACCACGCTCTAACCAACTGAGCTAACCGGCCATGACACGCACATCGCACGCTTTTTTTTTCCGACATGGTTTTCCGCCTTCGGCATGGGGTGGGTTAGACCACTGCTGCATAGAGACAAAAGGTCAACTGGCCCGTACGGGGATCGAACCCGCGACCTTGGCGTTATTAGCACCACGCTCTAACCAACTGAGCTAACCGGCCACGGTACGCACATCGCACGTTTTTTTTTTTTTTCCGACATGGTTTTTCCGCCTTCGGCATGGTGGGTTAGACCACTGCTGCATAGAGACAAAATGCAGACTGGCCCGTACGGGATCGAACCCGCGACCTTGGCGTTATTAGCACCACGCTCTAACCAACTGAGCTAACCGGCCACGGTTCACCCCCGTGCGCCTCGCTTTGTTTCCGTTCTCGGCCTTTCACTCTATGGCGCATAAAGCAGCAAAGAGAATTTGGATCCGTGTGCAGAGAAGCCATTGGATTTGGCTACGGCACCTTTTTTTAAAGGTGTGATGTGGGATTTGACAGGTTGAAGAGGGCACTGTGGATGGTCTGCTGGAAAAGCAGAGAGTAAAACTCTTCCCGTTTGGACTGCAACATATCAAAGGGATGCGTAAAGGCTGAAAGAGGGTAGGATTTTCTCTCCACCAGGGCCTAAAAGCCTCCGCTCTGTGAACAGGATTTGAACCTGTGCGGGGAGACCCCATTGGATTTCGAGTCCAACGCCTTAAACACTCGGCCATCACAGCTGCCACGCCTCCACTAGGACACGCCTTTCCCACTTGGCGAATGTCTTTTGCAAATGACAGTCTAGCAGGTGCCGTTTGGAAATGACAGTTTAGGGCATGGGCCCGAACGGGGGGGAATTAAGCTACTAGAGTCTGGTTCTTCACGGCAAGGGGCAGGAATGGGGAATGTCTCTCCTTACAGCTGGTGACTTCAATTATTGATCTCTACGAGATGAAGCAGAGGTAGGTGTCCCTTCCCATGGAACACATAGAAAGAAAAGAAAGGCACTGCGCTGTGAACAGGATTTGAACCTGTGCGGGGAGACCCATTGGATTTCAAGTCCAACGCCTTAACCACTCGGCCATCACAGCTGACCGCTGTGCTTCCCAGCTCCCTCATCGGTGGTCATCTGTCAACTACAGCTCAGGGGCTTTCGCCTTGAATGTAAGACGAGGCTTCAGAGTGCTAACTCAGCGCAGGCGTGCAACACTCTTTGCCGTTCAGAAACGGGCAACTTTGAGCTGAGAGTTCTTGGGGGGGGGGGGGGGGGGAGGCTTATTCATTCGGCGGAATTTAAAAACTTTCCGATGACGTTCTGCATAGATAAGATTTGTTGCAACAAGGTTTTCTGCCTTTATGATGGGAGTTAGGACTCTGGTGGTGCAGCAACAGGACTTGAACTTGCAAGCATCCAGAGTTAGGAGTTTCACCAGAAGCATTTCTGCCTTTACTGTGTAGGTTGCACCTTTGCTTCATAAAGATGGAGGGAAGACTGGCCCGTACGGGGATCGAACCCCTTGGCGACCTTGGCGTTATTAGCACCACGCTCTAACCAACTGAGCTAACCGGCCATGACACGCACATCGCACGCTTTTTTTTTCCGACATGGTTTTCCGCCTTCGGCATGGGGTGGGTTAGACCACTGCTGCATAGAGACAAAAGGTCAACTGGCCCGTACGGGGATCGAACCCGCGACCTTGGCGTTATTAGACACCCACGCTCTAACCAACTGAGCTAACCGGCCACGGTACGCACATCGCACGTTTTTTTTTTTCCGACATGGTTTTCCGCCTTCGGCATGGTGGGTTAGACCACTGCTGCATAGAGACAAAATGCAGACTGGCCCGTACGGGGATCGAACCCGCGACCTTGGCGTTATTAGCACCACGCTCTAACCAACTGAGCTAACCGGCCACGGTTCACCCCCCGTGCGCCTCGCTTGTTTCCGTCTCGGCCTTTCACTCTATGGCGCATAAAGCAGCAAGAGAATTTGGATCCGTGTGCAGAGAAGCCATTGGATTTGGCTACGGCACCTTTTTTTTAAAGGTGTGATGTGGGATTTGACAGGTTTGAAGAGGGCACTGTGGATGGTCTGCTGGAAAAGCAGAGAGTAAAACTCTTCCCGTTTGGACTGCAACATATCAAAGGGATGCGGTAAAGGCTGAAAGAGGGTAGGATTTCTCTCCACCAGGGCCTAAAAGCCTACGCTGTGAACAGGATTTGAACCTGTGCGGGGAGACCCCATTGGATTTCGAGGTCCAACGCCTTAACCACTCAGCCATCCCAGCTGCCACGCCTCCCTAGGACACGCCTTCCCACTTGGCGAATGTCTTTTTGCAAATGACAGTCTAGCAGGTGCCGTTTGAAATGACAGTTTAGGGCATGGGCCCGAACGGGGGGAATTAAGCTACTAGAGTCTGGTTCTTCACGGCAAGGGGCAGGAATGGGGAATGTCTCTCCCTACAGCTGGTTGACTTCAATTATTGATCTCTACGAGATGAAGCAGAGGTAGGTGTCCCTTTCCCATTGGAACACATAGAAAAGAAAAGAAAGGCACTGCGCTGTGAACAGGATTTGAACCTGTGCGGGGAGACCCCATTGGATTCAAGTCCAACGCTTAACCACTCGGCCATCACAGCTGACCGCTGTGCTTCCCAGCTCCCTCATCGGTGGTCATCTGTCAACTACAGCTCAGGGGCTTTCGCCTTGAATGTAAGACGAGGCTTCAGAGTGCTAACTCAGCGCAGGCGTGCAACACTCTTTGCCGTTCAGAAACGGGCAACTTTGAGCTGAGAGTTCTTGGGGGGGGGGGGGGGGAGGCTATTCATTCGGCGGAATAAAAACTTTCCGATGACGTTCTGCATAGATAAGATTTTTGCAACAAGGTTTTCTGCCTTTATGATGGGAGTTAGGACTCTGGTGGTGCAGCAACAGGACTTGAACTTGCAAGCATCCAGAGTTAGGAGTTTCACCAGAAGCATTTCTGCCTTTACTGTGTAGGTTGCACCTTTGCTTCATAAAGATGGAGGGAAGACTGGCCCGTACGGGGATCGAACCCGCGACCTTGGCGTTATTAGCACCACGCTCTAACCAACTGAGCTAACCGGCCATGACACGCACATCGCACGCTTTTTTTTTCGACATGGTTTTCCGCCTTCGGCATGGGGTGGGTTAGACCACTGCTGCATAGAGACAAAAGGTCAACTGGCCCGTACGGGGATCGAACCCGCGACCTTGGCGTTATTAGCACCACGCTCTAACCAACTGAGCTAACCGGCCACGGTACGCACATCGCACGTTTTTTTTTTTCCGACATGGTTTTCCGCCTTCGGCATGGTGGGTTAGACCACTGCTGCATAGAGACAAAATGCAGACTGGCCCGTACGGGGATCGAACCCGCGACTTGGCGTTATTAGCACCACGCTCTAACCAACTGAGCTAACCGGCCACGGTTCACCCCCGTGCGCCTCGCTTTGTTTCCGTCTAGGCCTTTCACTCTATGGCGCATAAAGCAGCAAAGAGAATTTGGATCCGTGTGCAGAGAAGCCATTGGATTTGGCTACGGCACCTTTTTTTAAAGGTGTGATGTGGGATTTGACAGGTTGAAGAGGGCACTGTGGATGGTCTGCTGGAAAAGCAGAGAGTAAAACTCTTCCCGTTTGGACTGCAACATATCAAAGGGATGCGTAAAGGCTGAAAGAGGGTAGGATTTCTCTCCACCAGGGCCTAAAAGCCTCCGCTGTGAACAGGATTTGAAACTGTGCGGGGAGACCCCATTGGATTTCGAGTCCAACGCCTTAACCACTCGGCCATCACAGCTGCCACGCCTCCACTAGGACACGCCTTCCCACTTGGCGAATGTCTTTTGCAAAGACAGTCTAGCAGGTGCCGTTTGAAATGACAGTTTAGGGCATGGGCCCGAACGGGGGGGAATTAAGCTACTAGAGTCTGGTTCTTCACGGCAAGGGGCAGGAATGGGGAATGTCTCTCCTTACAGCTGGTTGACTTCAATTATTGATCTCTACGAGATGAAGCAGAGGTAGGTGTCCCTTCCATGGAACACATAGAAAAGAAAAGAAAGGCACTGCGCTGTGAACAGGATTTGAACCTGTGCGGGGAGACCCATTGGATTTCAAGTCCAACGCCTTAACCACTCGGCCATCACAGCTGACCGCTGTGCTTCCCAGCTCCCTCATCGGTGGTCATCTGTCAACTACAGCTCAGGGGCTTTCGCCTTGAATGTAAGACGAGGCTTCAGAGTGCTAACTCAGCGCAGGCGTGCAACACTCTTTGCCGTTCAGAAACGGGCAACTTTGAGCTGAGAGTTCTTGGGGGGGGGGGGGGGAGGCTATTCATTCGGCGGAATAAAAACTTTCCGATGACGTTCTGCATAGATAAGATTGTTGCAACAAGGTTTTCTGCCTTTATGATGGGAGTTAGGACTCTGGTGGTGCAGCAACAGGACTTGAACTTGCAAGCATCCAGAGTTAGGAGTTTCACCAGAAGCATTTCTGCTTTACTGTGTAGGTTGCACCTTTGCTTCATAAAGATGGAGGGAAGACTGGCCCGTACGGGGATCGAACCCGCGACCTTGGCGTTATTAGCACCACGCTCTAACCAACTGAGCTAACCGGCCATGACACGCACATCGCACGCTTTTTTTTTCCGACATGGTTTCCGCCTTCGGCATGCATGGGGTGGGTTAGACCACTGCTGCATAGAGACAAAAGGTCAACTGGCCCGTCACTGGGGATCGAACCCGCGACCTTGGCGTTATTAGCACCACGCTCTAACCAACTGAGCTAACCGGCCACGGTCCGCACATCGCACGTTTTTTTTTATTTTTTTCCGACATGGTTTTCCGCCTTCGGCATGGTGGGTTTTAGACCACTGCTGCATAGAGACAAAATGCAGACTGGCCCGTACGGGGATCGAAACCCGGACCTTGGCGTTATTAGCACCACGCTCTAACCAACTGAGCTAACCGGCCACGGTCACCCCCGTGCGCCTCGCTTTGTTTCCGTCTCGGCCTTTCACTGCTATGGCGCATAAGCAGCAAAGAGAATTTGGATCCGTGTGCAGAGAAGCCATTGGATTTGGCTACGGCACCTTTTTTTAAAGGTGTGATGTGGGATTTGACAGGTTTGAAGAGGCACTGTGGATGGTCTGCTGGAAAAGCAGAGAGTAAAACTCTTCCCGTTTGGACTTGCAACATATCAAAGGGATGCGTAAAGGGCTGAAAGAGGGTAGGATTTCTCTCCACCAGGGCCTAAAAGCCTCCGCTGTGAACAGGATTTGAACCTGTGCGGGGAGACCCCATTGGATTTCGAGTCCAACGCCTTAACCACTCGGCCATCACAGCTGCCACGCCTCCACTAGGACACGCCTTCCCACTTGGCGAATGTCTTTTGCAAATGACAGTCTAGCAGGTGCCGTTGGAAATGACAGTTTAGGGCATGGGCCCGAACGGGGGGGAATTAAGCTACTAGAGTCTGGTTCTTCACGGCAAGGGGCAGGAATGGGGAATGTCTCTCCTTACAGCTGGTTGACTTCAATTATTGATCTCTACGAGATGAAGCAGAGGTAGGTGTCCCTTCCCATGGAACACATAGAAAAGAAAAGAAAGGCACTGCGCTGTGAACAGGATTTGAACCTGTGCGGGGAGACCCCCATTGGATTTCAAGTTCCAACGCCTTAACCACTCGGCCATCACAGCTGACCGCTGTGCTTCCCAGCTCCCTCATCGGTGGTCATCTGTCAACTACAGCTCAGGGGCTTTCGCCTTGAATGTAAGACGAGGCTTCAGAGTGCTAACTCAGCGCAGGCGTGCAACACTCTTTGCCGTTCAGAAACGGGCAACTTTGAGCTGAGAGTTCTTGGGGGGGGGGGGGGGAGGCTATTCATTCGGTCGGAATAAAAACTTTCCGATGACGTTCTGCATAGATAAGATTGTTGCAACAAGGTTTTTCTGCCTTTATGATGGAGTTAGGACTCTGGTGGTGCAGCAACAGGACTTGAACTTGCAAGCATCCAGAGTTAGGAGTTTCACCAGAAGCATTTCTGCCTTTACTGTGTAGGTTGCACCTTTGCTTCATAAAGATGGAGGGAAGACTGGCCCGTACGGGGATCGAACCCGCGACCTTGGCGTTGATAGCACCACGCTCTAACCCAACTGAGCTAACCGGCCATGACACGCACATCGCACGCTTTTTTTTTCCGACATGGTTTTCCGCCTTCGGCATGGGGTGGGTTAGACCACTGCTGCATAGAGACAAAAGGTCAACTGGCCCGTACGGGGATCGAACCCGCGACCTTGGCGTTATTAGCACCACGCTCTAACCAACTGAGCTAACCGGCCACGGTACGCACATCGCACGTTTTTTTTTTTTCCGACATGGTTTTCCGCCTTCGGGCATGGTGGGTTAGACCACTGCTGCATAGAGACAAAATGCAGACTGGCCCGTACGGGGATCGAACCCGCGACCTTGGCGTTATTAGCACCACGCTCTAACCAACTGAGCTAACCGGCCACGGTTCACCCCCGTGCGCCTCGCTTTGTTTCCGTCTCGGCCCTTTCACTCTATGGCGCATAAAGCAGCAAAGAGAATTTGGAGTCCGTGTGCAGAGAAGCCATTGGATTTGGCTACGCACCTTTTTTTAAAGGTGTGATGTGGGATTTGACAGGTTGAAGAGGGCACTGTGGATGGTCTGCTGGAAAAGCAGAGAGTAAACTCTTCCCGTTTGGACTGCAACATATCAAAGGGATGCGTAAAGGCTGAAAGAGGGTAGGATTTCTCTCCACCAGGGCCTAAAAGCCTCCGCTGTGAACAGGATTTGAACCTGTGCGGGAGACCCCATTGGATTTCGAGTCCAACGCCTTAACCACTCGGCCATCAAGCTGCCACGCCTCCACTAGGACACGCCTTCCCACTTGGCGAATGTCTTTTGCAAATGACAGTCTAGCAGGTGCCGTTTGGAAATGACAGTTTAGGGCATGGGCCCGAACGGGGGGAATTAAGCCTACTAGAGTCTGGTTCTTTCACGGCAAGGGGCAGGAATAGGGAATGTCTCTCCTTACAGCTGGTTGACTTCAATTATTGATCTCTACGAGATGAAGCAGAGGTAGGTGTCCCTTCCCATGGAACACATAGAAAAGAAAAGAAAGGCACTGCGCTGTGAACAGGATTTGAACCTGTGCGGGGAGACCCCCATTGGATTTCAAGTCCAACGCCTTAACCACTCGGCCATCACAGCTGACCGCTGTGCTTCCCAGCTCCCTCATCGGTGGTCATCTGTCAACTACAGCTCAGGGGCTTTCGCCTTGAATGTAAGACGAGGCTTCAGAGTGCTAACTCAGCGCAGGCGTGCAAACACTCTTTGCCGTTCAGAAACGGGCAACTTTGAGCTGAGAGTTCTTGGGGGGTGGGGGGGGGGGAGGCTATTCATTCGGCGGAATAAAAACTTTTCCGATGACGTTCTGCATAGATAAGATTGTTTGCAACAAGGTTTTCTGCCTTTATGATGGGAGTTAGGACTCTGGTGGTGCAGCAACAGGACTTGGAACTTGCAAGCATCCAGAGTTAGGAGTTTCACCAGAAGCATTTCTGCCTTTACTGTGTAGGTTGCACCTTTGCTTCATAAAGATGGAGGGAAGACTGGCCCGTTACGGGGATCGAACCCTGCGACCTTGGCGTTATTAGCACCACGCTCTAACCAACTGAGCTAACCGGCCACGACACGCACATCGCACGCTTTTTTTTTTCCGACATGGTTTTCCGCCTTCGGCATGGGGTGGGTTAGACCACTGCTGCATAGAGACAAAAGGTCAACTGGCACCGTACGGGGATCGAACCCGCGACCTTGGCGTTATTAGCACCACGCTCTAACCAACTGAGCTAACCGGCCACGGTACGCACATCGCACGTTTTTTTTTTTTTCCGACATGGTTTTCCGCCTTCGGCATGGTGGGTTAGACCACTGCTGCATAGAGACAAAATGCAGACTGGCCCGTACGGGGATCGAACCCGCGACCTTGGCGTTATTCGCACCACGCTCTAACCAACTGAGCTAACCGGCCACGGTTCACCCCCGTGCGCCTCGCTTTGTTTCCGTCTCGGCCTTTCACTCTATGGCGCATAAAGCAGCAAAGAGAATTTGGATCCGTGTGCAGAGAAGCCATTGGATTTGGCTACGGCACCTTTTTTTAAAGGTGTGATGTGGGATTTGACAGGTTGAAGAGGGCACTGTGGATGGTCTGCTGGAAAAGCAGAGAGTAAAACTCTTCCCGTTTGGACTGCAACATATCAAAGGGATGCGTAAAGGCTGAAAGAGGGTAGGATTTCTCTCCACCAGGGCCTAAAAGCCTCCGCTGTGAACAGGATTTGAACCTGTGCGGGGAGACCCCATTGGATTTCGAGTCCAACGCCTTAACCACTCGGCCATCACAGCTGCCACGCCTCCACTAGGACACGCCTTCCCACTTGGCGAATGTCTTTTGCAAATGGACAGTCTAGCAGGTGCCGTTTGGAAATGACAGTTTAGGGCATGGGCCCGAACGGGGGGGAATTAAGCTACTAGAGTCTGGTTCTTCACGGCAAGGGGCAGGAATGGGGAATGTCTCTCCTTACAGCTGGTTGACTTCAATTATTGATCTCTACGAGATGAAGCAGAGGTAGGTGTCCCTTCCCATGGAACACATAGAAAAGAAAAGAAAGGCACTGCGCTGTGAACAGGATTTGAACCTGTGCGGGGAGACCCCATTGGATTTCAAGTCCAACGCCTTAACCACTCGGCCATCACAGCTGACCGCTGTGCTTCCCAGCTCCCTCATCGGTGGTCATCTGTCAACTACAGCTCAGGGGCTTTCGCCTTGAATGTAAGACGAGGCTTCAGAGTGCTAACTCAGCGCAGGCGTGCAACACTCTTTGCCGTTCAGAAACGGGCAACTTTGAGCTGAGAGTTCTTGGGGGGGGGGGGGGGGGGGGAGGCTATTCATTCGGCGAATAAAAACTTTCCGATGACGTTCTGCATAGATAAGATTGTTGCAACAAGGTTTTTCTGCCTTTATGATGGGAGTTAGGACTCTGGTGGTGCAGCAACAGGACTTGAACTTGCAAGCATCCAGAGTTAGGAGTTTCACCAGAAGCATTTCTGCCTTTACTGTGTAGGTTGCACCTTTGCTTCATAAAGATGGAGGGAAGACTGGCCCGTACGGGGATCGAACCCGCGACCTTGGCGTTATTAGCACCACGCTCTAACCAACTGAGCTAACCGGCCACGACACGCACATCGCACGCTTTTTTTTTCCGACATGGTTTTCCGCCTTCGGCATGGGGTGGGTTAGACCACTGCTGCATAGAGACAAAAGGTCAACTGGCCCGTACGGGGATCGAACCCGCGACCTTGGCGTTATTAGCACCACGCTCTAACCAACTGAGCTAACCGGCCACGGTACGCACATCGCACGTTTTTTTTTTTTCCGACATGGTTTTCCGCCTTCGGCATGGTGGGTTAGACCACTGCTGCATAGAGACAAAATGCAGACTGGCCCGTACGGGGATCGAACCCGCGACCTTGGCGTTATTAGCACCACGCTCTAACCAACTGAGCTAACCGGCCACGGTTCACCCCCGTGCGCCTCGCTTTGTTTCCGTCTCGGCCTTTCACTCTATGGCGCATAAAGCAGCAAAGAGAATTTGGATCCGTGTGCAGAGAAGCCATTGGATTTGGCTACGGCACCTTTTTTTAAAGGTGTGATGTGGGATTTGACAGGTTGAAGAGGGCACTGTGGATGGTCTGCTGGAAAAGCAGAGAGTAAAACTCTTCCCGTTTGGACTGCAACATATCAAAGGGATGCGTAAAGGCTGAAAGAGGGTAGGATTTCTCTCCACCAGGGCCTAAAAGCCTCCGCTGTGAACAGGATTTGAACCTGTGCGGGGAGACCCCATTGGATTTCGAGTCCAACGCCTTAACCACTCGGCCATCACAGCTGCCACGCCTCCACTAGGACACGCCTTCCCACTTGGCGAATGTCTTTTGCAAATGACAGTCTAGCAGGTGCCGTTTGGAAATGACAGTTTAGGGCATGGGCCCGAACGGGGGGGAATTAAGCTACTAGAGTCTAGGTTCTTCACGGCAAGGGGCAGGAATGGGGAATGTCTCTCCTTACAGCTGGTTGACTTCAATTATTGATCTCTACGAGATGAAGCAGAGGTAGGTGTCCCTTCCCATGGAACACATAGAAAAGAAAAGAAAGGCACTGCGCTGTGAACAGGATTTGAACCTGTGCGGGGAGACCCCATTGGATTTCAAGTCCAACGCCTTAACCACTCGGCCATCACAGCTGACCGCTGTGCTTCCCAGCTCCCTCATCGGTGGTCATCTGTCAACTACAGCTCAGGGGCTTTCGCCTTGAATGTAAGACGAGGCTTCAGAGTGCTAACTCAGCGCAGGCGTGCAACACTCTTTGCCGTTCAGAAACGGGCAACTTTGAGCTGAGAGTTCTTGGGGGGGGGGGGGGAGGCTATTCATTCGGCGGAATAAAAACTTTCCGATGACGTTCTGCATAGATAAGATTGTTGCAACAAGGTTTTCTGCCTTTATGATGGAGTTAGGACTCTGGTGGTGCAGCAACAGGACTTGAACTTGCAAGCATCCAGAGTTAGGAGTTTCACCAGAAGCATTTCTGCCTTTACTGTGTAGGTTGCACCTTTGCTTCATAAAGATGGAGGGAAGACTGGCCCGTACGGGGATCGAACCCGCGACCTTGGCGTTATTAGCACCACGCTCTAACCAACTGAGCTAACCGGCCACGACACGCGCATCGCACGCTTTTTTTTTCCGACATGGTTTTCCGCCTTCGGCATGGGGTGGGTTAGACCACTGCTGCATAGAGACAAAAGGTCAACTGGCCCGTACGGGGATCAAACCCGCGACCTTGGCGTTATTAGCACCACGCTCTAACCAACTGAGCTAACCGGCCACGGTACGCACATCGCACGTTTTTTTTTTTTCCGACATGGTTTTTCCGCCTTCGGCATGGTGGGTTAGACCACTGCTGCATAGAGACCCACTGCAGACTGGCCCGTACGGGGATCGAACCCGCGACCTTGGCGTTATTAGCACCACGCTCTAACCAACTGAGCTAACCGGCCACGGTTCACCCCCGTGCGCCTCGCTTTGTTTCCGTCTCGGCCTTTCACTCTATGGCGCATAAAGCAGCAAAGAGAATTTGGATCCGTGTGCAGAGAAGCCATTGGATTTGGCTACGGCACCTTTTTTTAAAGGTGTGATGTGGGATTTGACAGGTTGAAGAGGGCACTGTGGATGGTCTGCTGGAAAAGCAGAGAGTAAAACTCTTCCCGTTTGGACTGCAACATATCAAAGGGATGCGTAAAGGCTGAAAGAGGGTAGGATTTCTCTCCACCAGGGCCTAAAAGCCTCCGCTGTGAACAGGATTTGAACCTGTGCGGGGAGACCCCATTGGATTTCGAGTCCAACGCCTTAACCACTCGGCCATCACAGCTGCCACGCCTCCACTAGGACACGCCTTCCCACTTGGCGAATGTCTTTTGCAAATGACAGTCTAGCAGGTGCCGTTTGGAAATGACAGTTTAGGGCATGGGCCCGAACGGGGGGGAATTAAGCTACTAGAGTCTGGTTCTTCACGGCAAGGGGCAGGAATGGGGAATGTCTCTCCTTACAGCTGGTTGACTTCAATTATTGATCTCTACGAGATGAAGCAGAGGTAGGTGTCCCTTCCCATGGAACACATAGAAAAGAAAAGAAAGGCACTGCGCTGTGAACAGGATTTGAACCTGTGCGGGGAGACCCCATTGGATTTCAAGTCCAACGCCTTAACCACTCGGCCATCACAGCTGACCGCTGTGCTTCCCAGCTCCCTCATCGGTGGTCATCTGTCAACTACAGCTCAGGGGCTTTCGCCTTGAATGTAAGACGAGGCTTCAGAGTGCTAACTCAGCGCAGGCGTGCAACACTCTTTGCCGTTCAGAAACGGGCAACTTTGAGCTGAGAGTTCTTGGGGGGGGGGGGGAGGCTATTCATTCGGCGGAATAAAAACTTTCCGATGACGTTCTGCATAGATAAGATTGTTGCAACAAGGTTTTCTGCCTTTATGATGGGAGTTAGGACTCTGGTGGTGCAGCAACAGGACTTGAACTTGCAAGCATCCAGAGTTAGGAGTTTCACCAGAAGCATTTCTGCCTTTACTGTGTAGGTTGCACCTTTGCTTCATAAAGATGGAGGGAAGACTGGCCCGTACGGGGATCGAACCCGCGACCTTGGCGTTATTAGCACCACGCTCTAACCAACTGAGCTAACCGGCCACGACACGCACATCGCACGCTTTTTTTTTTCCGACATGGTTTTCCGCCTTCGGCATGGGGTGGGTTAGACCACTGCTGCATAGAGACAAAAGGTCAACTGGCCCGTACGGGGATCGAACCCGCAACCTTGGCGTTATTAGCACCACGCTCTAACCAACTGAGCTAACCGGCCACGGTACGCACATCGCACGTTTTTTTTTTTTCCGACATGGTTTTCCGCCTTCGGCATGGTGGGTTAGACCACTGCTGCATAGAGACAAAATGCAGACTGGCCCGTACGGGGATCGAACCCGCGACCTTGGCGTTATTAGCACCACGCTCTAACCAACTGAGCTAACCCGGCCACGGTCACCCCCGTGCGCCTCGCTTTGTTTCCGTCTCGGCCTTTCACTCTATGGCGCATAAAGCAGCAAAGAGAATTTGGATCCGTGTGCAGAGAAGCCATTGGATTTGGCTACGGCAACCTTTTTTTAAAGGTGTGATGTGGGATTTGACAGGTTGAAGAGGGCACTGTGGATGGTCTGCTGGAAAAGCAGAGAGTAAAACTCTTCCCGTTTGGACTGCAACATATCAAAGGGATGCGTAAAGGCTGAAAGAGGGTAGGATTTCTCTCCACCAGGGCCTAAAAGCCTCCGCTGTGAACAGGATTTGAACCTGTGCGGGGAGACCCCATTGGATTTCGAGTCCAACGCCTTAACCACTCGGCCATCACAGCTGCCACGCCTCCACTAGGACACGCCTTCCCACTTGGCGAATGTCTTTTGCAAATGACAGTCTAGCAGGTGCCGTTTGGAAATGACAGTTTAGGGCATGGGCCCGAACGGGGGGGAATTAAGCTACTAGAGTCTGGTTCTTCACGGCAAGGGGCAGGAATGGGGAATGTCTCTCCTTACAGCTGGTTGACTTCAATTATTGATCTCTACGAGATGAAGCAGAGGTAGGTGTCCCTTCCCATGGAACACATAGAAAAGAAAAGAAAGGCACTGCGCTGTGAACAGGATTTGAACCTGTGCGGGGAGACCCCATTGGATTTCAAGTCCAACGCCTTAACCACTCGGCCATCACAGCTGACCGCTGTGCTTCCCTGCTCCCTCATCGGTGGTCATCTGTCAACTACAGCTCAGGGGCTTTCGCCTTGAATGTAAGACGAGGCTTCAGAGTGCTAACTCAGCGCAGGCGTGCAACACTCTTTGCCGTTCAGAAACGGGCAACTTTGAGCTGAGAGTTCTTGGGGGGGGGGGGGGGAGGCTATTCATTCGGCGGAATAAAAACTTTCCGATGACGTTCTGCATAGATAAGATTGTTGCAACAAGGTTTTCTGCCTTTATGATGGGAGTTAGGACTCTGGTGGTGCAGCAACAGGACTTGAACTTGCAAGCATCCAGAGTTAGGAGTTTCACCAGAAGCATTTCTGCCTTTACTGTGTAGGTTGCACCTTTGCTTCATAAAGATGGAGGGAAGACTGGCCCGTACGGGGATCGAACCCGCGACCTTGGCGTTATTAGCACCACGCTCTAACCAACTGAGCTAACCGGCCACGACACGCACATCGCACGCTTTTTTTTTCCGACATGGTTTTTCCGCCTCGGCATGGGTGGGTTAGACCACTGCTGCATAGAGACAAAAGGTCAACTGGCCCGTACGGGGATCGAACCCGCAACCTTGGCGTTATTAGCACCACGCTCTAACCAACTGAGCTAACCGGCCACGGTACGCACATCGCACGTTTTTTTTTTTTCCGACATGGTTTTCCGCCTTCGGCATGGTGGGTTAGACCACTGCTGCATAGAGACAAAATGCAGACTGGCCCGTACGGGGATCGAACCCGCGACCTTGGCGTTATTAGCACCACGCTCTAACCAACTGAGCTAACCGGCCACGGTTCACCCCCGTGCGCCTCGCTTTGTTTCCGTCTCGGCCTTTCACTCTATGGCGCATAAAGCAGCAAAGAGAATTTGGATCCGTGTGCAGAGAAGCCATTGGATTTGGCTACGGCACCTTTTTTAAAGGTGTGATGTGGGATTTGACAGGTTGAAGAGGGCACTGTGGATGGTCTGCTGGAAAAGCAGAGAGTAAAACTCTTCCCGTTTGGACTGCAACATATCAAAGGGATGCGTAAAGGCTGAAAGAGGGTAGGATTTCTCTCCACCAGGGCCTAAAAGCCTCCGCTGTGAACAGGATTTGAACCTGTGCGGGGAGACCCCATTGGATTTCGAGTCCAACGCCTTAACCACTCGGCCATCACAGCTGCCACGCCTCCACTAGGACACGCCTTCCCACTTGGCGAATGTCTTTTGCAAATGACAGTCTAGCAGGTGCCGTTTGGAAATGACAGTTTAGGGCATGGGCCCGAACGGGGGGGAATTAAGCTACTAGAGTCTGGTTCTTCACGGCAAGGGGCAGGAATGGGGAATGTCTCTCCTTACAGCTGGTTGACTTCAATTATTGATCTCTACGAGATGAAGCAGAGGTAGGTGTCCCTTCCCATGGAACACATAGAAAAGAAAAGAAAGGCACTGCGCTGTGAACAGGATTTGAACCTGTGCGGGGAGACCCCATTGGATTTCAAGTCCAACGCCTTAACCACTCGGCCATCACAGCTGACCGCTGTGCCTCCCAGCTCCCTCATCGGTGGTCATCTGTCAACTACAGCTCAGGGGCTTTCGCCTTGAATGTAAGACGAGGCTTCAGAGTGCTAACTCAGCGCAGGCGTGCAACACTCTTTGCCGTTCAGAAACGGGCAACTTTGAGCTGAGAGTTCTTGGGGGGGGGGGGGGGGGAGGCTATTCATTCGGCGGAATAAAAACTTTCCGATGACGTTCTGCATAGATAAGATTGTTGCAACAAGGTTTTCTGCCTTTATGATGGGAGTTAGGACTCTGGTGGTGCAGCAACAGGACTTGAACTTGCAAGCATCCAGAGTTAGGAGTTTCACCAGAAGCATTTCTGCCTTTACTGTGTAGGTTGCACCTTTGCTTCATAAAGATGGAGGGAAGACTGGCCCGTACGGGGATCGAACCCGCGACCTTGGCGTTATTAGCACCACGCTCTAACCAACTGAGCTAACCGGCCACGACACGCACATCGCACGCTTTTTTTTTCCGACATGGTTTTCCGCCTTCGGCATGGGGTGGGTTAGACCACTGCTGCATAGAGACAAAAGGTCAACTGGCCCGTACGGGGATCGAACCCGCGACCTTGGCGTTATTAGCACCACGCTCTAACCAACTGAGCTAACCGGCCACGGTACGCACATCGCACGTTTTTTTTTTTCCGACATGGTTTTCCGCCTTCGGCATGGTGGGTTAGACCACTGCTGCATAGAGACAAAATGCAGACTGGCCCGTACGGGGATCGAACCCGCGACCTTGGCGTTATTAGCACCACGCTCTAACCAACTGAGCTAACCGGCCACGGTACGCACATCGCACGTTTTTTTTTTTCCGACATGGTTTTCCGCCTTCGGCATGGTGGGTTAGACCACT
The DNA here is from genome assembly GCF_027789765.1 of Dendropsophus ebraccatus. Classification (NCBI taxonomy): domain Eukaryota; kingdom Metazoa; phylum Chordata; class Amphibia; order Anura; family Hylidae; genus Dendropsophus; species Dendropsophus ebraccatus. The sequence goes on along the minus strand of NC_091454.1, from coordinate 217,552,804 downwards.
GCTGCATAGAGACAAAATGCAGACTGGCCCGTACGGGGATCGAACCCGCGACCTTGGCGTTATTAGCACCACGCTCTAACCAACTGAGCTAACCGGCCACGGTTCACCCCCGTGCGCCTCGCTTTGTTTCCGTCTCGGCCTTTCACTCTATGGCGCATAAAGCAGCAAAGAGAATTTGGATCCGTGTGCAGAGAAGCCATTGGATTTGGCTACGGCACCTTTTTTTAAAGGTGTGATGTGGGATTTGACAGGTTGAAGAGGGCACTGTGGATGGTCTGCTGGAAAAGCAGAGAGTAAAACTCTTCCCGTTTGGACTGCAACATATCAAAGGGATGCGTAAAGGCTGAAAGAGGGTAGGATTTCTCTCCACCAGGGCCTAAAAGCCTCCGCTGTGAACAGGATTTGAACCTGTGCGGGGAGACCCCATTGGATTTCGAGTCCAACGCCTTAACCACTCGGCCATCACAGCTGCCACGCCTCCACTAGGACACGCCTTCCCACTTGGCGAATGTCTTTTGCAAATGACAGTCTAGCAGGTGCCGTTTGGAAATGACAGTTTAGGGCATGGGCCCGAACGGGGGGGAATTAAGCTACTAGAGTCTGGTTCTTCACGGCAAGGGGCAGGAATGGGGAATGTCTCTCCTTACAGCTGGTTGACTTCATGGAACACATAGAAAAGAAAAGAAAGGCACTGCGCTGTGAACAGGATTTGAACCTGTGCGGGGAGACCCCATTGGATTTCAAGTCCAACGCCTTAACCACTCGGCCATCACAGCTGACCGCTGTGCCTCCCAGCTCCCTCATCGGTGGTCATCTGTCAACTACAGCTCAGGGGCTTTCGCCTTGAATGTAAGACGAGGCTTCAGAGTGCTAACTCAGCGCAGGCGTGCAACACTCTTTGCCGTTCAGAAACGGGCAACTTTGAGCTGAGAGTTCTTGGGGGGGGGGGGGGGGAGGCTATTCATTCGGCGGAATAAAAACTTTCCGATGACGTTCTGCATAGATAAGATTGTTGCAACAAGGTTTTCTGCCTTTATGATGGGAGTTAGGACTCTGGTGGTGCAGCAACAGGACTTGAACTTGCAAGCATCCAGAGTTAGGAGTTTCACCAGAAGCATTTCTGCCTTTACTGTGTAGGTTGCACCTTTGCTTCATAAAGATGGAGGGAAGACTGGCCCGTACGGGGATCGAACCCGCGACCTTGGCGTTATTAGCACCACGCTCTAACCAACTGAGCTAACCGGCCATGACACGCACATCGCACGCTTTTTTTTTCCGACATGGTTTTCCGCCTTCGGCATGGGGTGGGTTAGACCACTGCTGCATAGAGACAAAAGGTCAACTGGCCCGTACGGGGATCGAACCCGCGACCTTGGCGTTATTAGCACCACGCTCTAACCAACTGAGCTAACCGGCCACGGTACGCACATCGCACGTTTTTTTTTTTTCCGACATGGTTTTCCGCCTTCGGCATGGTGGGTTAGACCACTGCTGCATAGAGACAAAATGCAGACTGGCCCGTACGGGGATCGAACCCGCGACCTTGGCGTTATTAGCACCACGCTCTAACCAACTGAGCTAACCGGCCACGGTTCACCCCCGTGCGCCTCGCTTTGTTTCCGTCTCGGCCTTTCACTCTATGGCGCATAAAGCAGCAAAGAGAATTTGGATCCGTGTGCAGAGAAGCCATTGGATTTGGCTACGGCACCTTTTTTTAAAGGTGTGATGTGGGATTTGACAGGTTGAAGAGGGCACTGTGGATGGTCTGCTGGAAAAGCAGAGAGTAAAACTCTTCCCGTTTGGACTGCAACATATCAAAGGGATGCGTAAAGGCTGAAAGAGGGTAGGATTTCTCTCCACCAGGGCCTAAAAGCCTCCGCTGTGAACAGGATTTGAACCTGTGCGGGGAGACCCCATTGGATTTCGAGTCCAACGCCTTAACCACTCGGCCATCACAGCTGCCACGCCTCCACTAGGACACGCCTTCCCACTTGGCGAATGTCTTTTGCAAATGACAGTCTAGCAGGTGCCGTTTGGAAATGACAGTTTAGGGCATGGGCCCGAACGGGGGGGAATTAAGCTACTAGAGTCTGGTTCTTCACGGCAAGGGGCAGGAATGGGGAATGTCTCTCCTTACAGCTGGTTGACTTCAATTATTGATCTCTACGAGATGAAGCAGAGGTAGGTGTCCCTTCCCATGGAACACATAGAAAAGAAAAGAAAGGCACTGCGCTGTGAACAGGATTTGAACCTGTGCGGGGAGACCCCATTGGATTTCAAGTCCAACGCCTTAACCACTCGGCCATCACAGCTGACCGCTGTGCTTCCCAGCTCCCTCATCGGTGGTCATCTGTCAACTACAGCTCAGGGGCTTCGCCTTGAATGTAAGACGAGGCTTCAGAGTGCTAACTCAGCGCAGGCGTGCAACACTCTTTGCCGTTCAGAAACGGGCAACTTTGAGCTGAGAGTTCTTGGGGGGGGGGGGGGGGGGGAGGCTATACATTCGGCGGAATAAAAACTTTCCGATGACGTTCTGCATAGATAAGATTGTTGCAACAAGGTTTTCTGCCTTTATGATGGGAGTTAGGACTCTGGTGGTGCAGCAACAGGACTTGAACTTGCAAGCATCCAGAGTTAGGAGTTTCACCAGAAGCATTTCTGCCTTTACTGTGTAGGTTGCACCTTTGCTTCATAAAGATGGAGGGAAGACTGGCCCGTACGGGGATCGAACCCGCGACCTTGGCGTTATTAGCACCACGCTCTAACCAACTGAGCTAACCGGCCACGACACGCACATCGCACGCTTTTTTTTTCCGACATGGTTTTCCGCCTTGCCTCTGACCACCGCACCTTGCCTCTGACCACCGCACGTCACCTCTGACCACCGCACCCTGCCTCTGACCACTGCACCTTGCCTCTGACCACCGCACCTTGCCTCTGACCACCGTACGTCGCCACTGACCACCTTCTTCTTCTTCTTCTTCTTCTCAATTCTAGATTGTCTGTTACCCCGCCCAGGTTGCCCGTAACCACCGAAGGTTGCGCATAACCACCCCAGGTTGCCCGTAATCATGCCAGATTACATGTAACCCCCCAGATTGTAACCACCGCACGTCGCCTCTGACCACCGCACCTTGCCTCTGACCACTGCACCTTGCCTCTGACCACCGCACCTTGCCTCTGACCACCGCTTGTCGTCTCTGACCACCGCACCCTGCCTCTGACCACTGCACCTTGCCTCTGACCACCGCACCTTGCCTCTGACCACCGAACGTCGCCTCTGACCACCGCACCTCACCTCTGACCACCGCATGTCGCCTCTGACCACCGCACCTCACCTCTGACCACTGCACGTCGCCTCTGACCACCGCACCTTGCCTCTGACCACCGCTTGTCGCCTCTGACCACCGCACCTTGCCTCTGACCACCGCACCTTGCCTCTGACCACCGCACGTCGCCTCTGACCACTGCACCTTGCCTCTGACCACCGCACCTTGCCTCTGACCACCGTACGTTGCCTCTGACCACCGCACCTCACCTCTGACCACCGCACCTTGCCTCTGACCACCGCTCGTCGCCTCTGACCACCGCACCTTGCCTCTGACCACCGCACCCTGCCTCTGACCACCGCACCTTGCCTCTGACCACCGCACCCTGCCTCTGACCACCGCACCTTGCCTCTGACCACCGCACGTCACCTCTGACCACCGCACGTCGCCTCTGACCACCGCACCTTGCCTCTGACCACCGCACCTTGCCTCTGACCACCGTACGTTGCCTCTGACCACCGCACCTCACCTCTGACCACCGCACGTCGCCTTTGACCACCGCACCTTGCCTCTGACCACCGCACGTTGCCACTGACCACTGCACGTTGCCACTGACCACCGCACCTCCCTCTGACCACCGCACGTTGCCTCTGACCACCGCACCTTGCCTCTGACCACCGCACCTTGCCTCTGACCACCGCACGTCACCTCTGACCACCGCACCTTGCCTCTGACCACCGCACGTCGCCTCTGACCACCGCACCTTGCCTCTGACCACTGCACCTTGCCTCTGACCACCGCACCTTGCCTCTGACCACCGCACCTCACCTCTGACCACCGCACCTTGCCTCTGACCACCGCACCTTGCCTCTGACCACCGCACCTTGCCTCTGACCACCGTACGTCGCCACTGACCACCTTCTTCTTCTTCTTCTTCTTCTCAATTCTAGATTGTCTGTTACCCCGCCCAGGTTGCCCGTAACCACCGAAGGTTGCGCATAACCACCCCAGGTTGCCCGTAATCATGCCAGATTACATGTAACCCCCCAGATTGTAACCACCGCACGTCGCCTCTGACCACCGCACCTTGCCTCTGACCACCGCACCTTGCCTCTGACCACCGCACCTTGCCTCTGACCACCGCTTGTCGTCTCTGACCACCGCACCCTGCCTCTGACCACTGCACCTTGCCTCTGACCACCGCACCTTGCCTCTGACCACCGTACGTCGCCTCTGACCACCGCACCTCACCTCTGACCACCGCATGTCGCCTCTGACCACCGCACCTCACCTCTGACCACTGCACGTCGCCTCTGACCACCGCACCTTGCCTCTGACCACCGCTTGTCGCCTCTGACCACCGCACCTTGCCTCTGACCACCGCACCTTGCCTCTGACCACCGCACGTCGCCTCTGACCACTGCACCTTGCCTCTGACCACCGCACCTTGCCTCTGACCACCGTACGTTGCCTCTGACCACCGCACCTCACCTCTGACCACCGCACCTTGCCTCTGACCACCGCTTGTCGCCTCTGACCACCGCACCTTGCCTCTGACCACCGCACCTTGCCTCTGACCACCGCACCTTGCCTCTGACCACCGCACCTTGCCTCTGACCACCGCACCTTGCCTCTGACCACCGCACGTCACCTCTGACCACCGCTTGTCGCCTCTGACCACCGCACCTTGCCTCTGACCACCGCACCTTGCCTCTGACCACCGTACGTTGCCTCTGACCACCGCACCTCACCTCTGACCACCGCACGTCGCCTTTGACCACCGCACCTTGCCTCTGACCACCGCACGTTGCCACTGACCACTGCACGTTGCCACTGACCACCGCACCTCCCTCTGACCACCGCACGTTGCCTCTGACCACCGCACCTTGCCTCTGACCACCGCACCTTGCCTCTGACCACCGCACGTCACCTCTGACCACCGCACCTTGCCTCTGACCACCGCACCTCGCCTCTGACCACCGCACCTTGCCTCTGACCACCGCACCTTGCCTCTGACCACCGCACCTTGCCTCTGACCACCGCACGTCACCTCTGACCACCGCACCCTGCCTCTGACCACTGCACCTTGCCTCTGACCACCGCACCTTGCCTCTGACCACCGTACGTCGCCACTGACCACCTTCTTCTTCTTCTTCTTCTTCTCAATTCTAGATTGTCTGTTACCCCGCCCAGGTTGCCCGTAACCACCGAAGGTTGCGCATAACCACCCCAGGTTGCCCGTAATCATGCCAGATTACATGTAACCCCCCAGATTGTAACCACCGCACGTCGCCTCTGACCACCGCACCTTGCCTCTGACCACTGCACCTTGCCTCTGACCACCGCACCTTGCCTCTGACCACCGCTTGTCGTCTCTGACCACCGCACCCTGCCTCTGACCAATGCACCTTGCCTCTGACCACCGCACCTTGCCTCTGACCACCGTACGTCGCCTCTGACCACCGCACCTCACCTCTGACCACCGCATGTCGCCTCTGACCACCGCACCTCACCTCTGACCACTGCACGTCGCCTCTGACCACCGCACCTTGCCTCTGACCACCGCTTGTCGCCTCTGACCACCGCACCTTGCCTCTGACCACCGCACCTTGCCTCTGACCACCGCACGTCGCCTCTGACCACTGCACCTTGCCTCTGACCACCGCACCTTGCCTCTGACCACCGTACGTTGCCTCTGACCACCGCACCTCACCTCTGACCACCGCACCTTGCCTCTGACCACCGCTTGTCGCCTCTGACCACCGCACCTTGCCTCTGACCACCGCACCTTGCCTCTGACCACCGCACCTTGCCTCTGACCACCGCACCCTGCCTCTGACCACCGCACCTTGCCTCTGACCACCGCACGTCACCTCTGACCACCGCTTGTCGCCTCTGACCACCGCACCTTGCCTCTGACCACCGCACCTTGCCTCTGACCACCGTACGTTGCCTCTGACCATCGCACCTCACCTCTGACCACCGCACGTCGCCTTTGACCACCGCACCTTGCCTCTGACCACCGCACGTTGCCACTGACCACTGCACGTTGCCACTGACCACCGCACCTCCCTCTGACCACCGCACGTTGCCTCTGACCACCGCACCTTGCCTCTGACCACCGCACCTTGCCTCTGACCACCGCACGTCACCTCTGACCACCGCACCTTGCCTCTGACCACCGCACGTCGCCTCTGACCACCGCACCTTGCCTCTGACCACTGCACCTTGCCTCTGACCACCGCACCTTGCCTCTGACCACCGCACGTCACCTCTGACCACCGCACCCTGCCTCTGACCACTGCACCTTGCCTCTGACCACCGCACCTTGCCTCTGACCACCGTACGTCGCCACTGACCACCTTCTTCTTCTTCTTCTTCTTCTCAATTCTAGATTGTCTGTTACCCCGCCCAGGTTGCCCGTAACCACCGAAGGTTGCGCATAACCACCCCAGGTTGCCCGTAATCATGCCAGATTACATGTAACCCCCCAGATTGTAACCACCGCACGTTGCCTCTGACCACCGCACCTTGCCTCTGACCACTGCACCTTGCCTCTGACCACCGCACCTTGCCTCTGACCACCGCTTGTCGTCTCTGACCACCGCACCCTGCCTCTGACCACTGCACCTTGCCTCTGACCACCGCACCTTGCCTCTGACCACCGTACGTCGCCTCTGACCACCGCACCTCACCTCTGACCACCGCATGTCGCCTCTGACCACCGCACCGCACCTCTGACCACTGCACGTCGCCTCTGACCACCGCACCTTGCCTCTGACCACCGCTTGTCGCCTCTGACCACCGCACCTTGCCTCTGACCACCGCACCTTGCCTCTGACCACCGCACGTCGCCTCTGACCACTGCACCTTGCCTCTGACCACCGCACCTTGCCTCTGACCACCGTACGTTGCCTCTGACCACCGCACCTCACCTCTGACCACCGCACCTTGCCTCTGACCACCGCTTGTCGCCTCTGACCACCGCACCTTGCCTCTGACCACCGCACCCTGCCTCTGACCACCGCACCTTGCCTCTGACCACCGCACCCTGCCTCTGACCACCGCACCTTGCCTCTGACCACCGCACGTCACCTCTGACCACCGCTTGTCGCCTCTGACCACCGCACCTTGCCTCTGACCACCGCACCTTGCCTCTGACCACCGTACGTTGCCTCTGACCATCGCACCTCACCTCTGACCACCGCACGTCGCCTTTGACCACCGCACCTTGCCTCTGACCACCGCACGTTGCCACTGACCACTGCACGTTGCCACTGACCACCGCACCTCCCTCTGACCACCGCACGTTGCCTCTGACCACCGCACCTTGCCTCTGACCACCGCACCTTGCCTCTGACCACCGCACGTCACCTCTGACCACCGCACCTTGCCTCTGACCACCGCACGTCGCCTCTGACCACCGCACCTTGCCTCTGACCACTGCACCTTGCCTCTGACCACCGCACCTTGCCTCTGACCACCGCACGTCACCTCTGACCACCGCACCCTGCCTCTGACCACTGCACCTTGCCTCTGACCACCGCACCTTGCCTCTGACCACCGTACGTCGCCACTGACCACCTTCTTCTTCTTCTTCTTCTTCTCAATTCTAGATTGTCTGTTACCCCGCCCAGGTTGCCCGTAACCACCGAAGGTTGCGCATAACCACCCCAGGTTGCCCGTAATCATGCCAGATTACATGTAACCCCCCAGATTGTAACCACCGCACGTCGCCTCTGACCACCGCACCTTGCCTCTGACCACCGCACCTTGCCTCTGACCACCGCACCCTGCCTCTGACCACCGCTTGTCGTCTCTGACCACCGCACCCTGCCTCTGACCACTGCACCTTGCCTCTGACCACCGCACCTTGCCTCTGACCACCGTACGTCGCCTCTGACCACCGCACCTCACCTCTGACCACCGCATGTCGCCTCTGACCACCGCACCTCACCTCTGACCACTGCACGTCGCCTCTGACCACCGCACCTTGCCTCTGACCACCGCTTGTCGCCTCTGACCACCGCACCTTGCCTCTGACCACCGCACCTTGCCTCTGACCACCGCACGTCGCCTCTGACCACTGCACCTTGCCTCTGACCACCGCACCTTGCCTCTGACCACCGTACGTTGCCTCTGACCACCGCACCTCACCTCTGACCACCGCACCTTGCCTCTGACCACCGCTTGTCGCCTCTGACCACCGCACCTTGCCTCTGACCACCGCACCCTGCCTCTGACCACCGCACCTTGCCTCTGACCACCGCACCCTGCCTCTGACCACCGCACCTTGCCTCTGACCACCGCACGTCACCTCTGACCACCGCTCGTCGCCTCTGACCACCGCACCTTGCCTCTGACCACCGCACCTTGCCTCTGACCACCGTACGTTGCCTCTGACCATCGCACCTCACCTCTGACCACCGCACGTCGCCTTTGACCACCGCACCTTGCCTCTGACCACCGCACGTTGCCACTGACCACTGCACGTTGCCACTGACCACCGCACCTCCCTCTGACCACCGCACGTTGCCTCTGACCACCGCACCTTGCCTCTGACCACCGCACCTTGCCTCTGACCACCGCACGTCACCTCTGACCACCGCACCTTGCCTCTGACCACCGCACGTCGCCTCTGACCACCGCACCTTGCCTCTGACCACTGCACCTTGCCTCTGACCACCGCACCTTGCCTCTGACCACCGCACGTCACCTCTGACCACCGCACCCTGCCTCTGACCACTGCACCTTGCCTCTGACCACCGCACCTTGCCTCTGACCACCGTACGTCGCCACTGACCACCTTCTTCTTCTTCTTCTTCTTCTCAATTCTAGATTGTCTGTTACCCCGCCCAGGTTGCCCGTAACCACCGAAGGTTGCGCATAACCACCCCAGGTTGCCCGTAATCATGCCAGATTACATGTAACCCCCCAGATTGTAACCACCGCACGTCGCCTCTGACCACCGCACCTTGCCTCTGACCACCGCACCTTGCCTCTGACCACCGCACGTAGCCTCTGACCACCGCACGTCGCCTCTGACCACCGCACCCTGCCTCTGACCACTGCACCTTGCCTCTGACCACCGCACCTTGCCTCTGACCACCGTACGTCGCCTCTGACCACCGCACCTCACCTCTGACCACCGCATGTCGCCTCTGACCACCGCACCTCACCTCTGACCACTGCACGTCGCCTCTGACCACCGCACCTTGCCTCTGACCACCGCTTGTCGCCTCTGACCACCGCACCTTGCCTCTGACCACCGCACGTCGCCTCTGACCACTGCACCTTGCCTCTGACCACCGCACCTTGCCTCTGACCACCGTACGTTGCCTCTGACCACCGCACCTCACCTCTGACCACCGCACCTTGCCTCTGACCACCGCTTGTCGCCTCTGACCACCGCACCTTGCCTCTGACCACCGCACCCTGCCTCTGACCACCGCACCTTGCCTCTGACCACCGCACCTTGCCTCTGACCACCGCACCTTGCCTCTGACCACCGCACGTCACCTCTGACCACCGCTTGTCGCCTCTGACCACCGCACCTTGCCTCTGACCACCGCACCTTGCCTCTGACCACCGTACGTTGCCTCTGACCATCGCACCTCACCTCTGACCACCGCACGTCGCCTCTGACCACCGCACCTTGCCTCTGACCACCGCACGTTGCCACTGACCACTGCACGTTGCCACTGACCACCGCACCTCCCTCTGACCACCGCACGTTGCCTCTGACCACCGCACCTTGCCTCTGACCACCGCACCTTGCCTCTGACCACCGCACGTCACCTCTGACCACCGCACCTTGCCTCTGACCACCGCACGTCGCCTCTGACCACCGCACCTTGCCTCTGACCACTGCACCTTGCCTCTGACCACCGCACCTTGCCTCTGACCACCGCACGTTGCCTCTGACCACCGCACCCTGCCTCTGACCACTGCACCTTGCCTCTGACCACCGCACCTTGCCTCTGACCACCGTACGTCGCCACTGACCACCTTCTTCTTCTTCTTCTTCTTCTCAATTCTAGATTGTCTGTTACCCCGCCCAGGTTGCCCGTAACCACCGAAGGTTGCGCATAACCACCCCAGGTTGCCCGTAATCATGCCAGATTACATGTAACCCCCCAGATTGTAACCACCGCACGTCGCCTCTGACCACCGCACCTTGCCTCTGACCACTGCACCTTGCCTCTGACCACCGCACCTTGCCTCTGACCACCGCTTGTCGTCTCTGACCACCGCACCCTGCCTCTGACCACTGCACCTTGCCTCTGACCACCGCACCTTGCCTCTGACCACCGTACGTCGCCTCTGACCACCGCACCTCACCTCTGACCACCGCATGTCGCCTCTGACCACCGCACCTCACCTCTGACCACTGCACGTCGCCTCTGACCACCGCACCTTGCCTCTGACCACCGCTTGTCGCCTCTGACCACCGCACCTTGCCTCTGACCACCGCACCTTGCCTCTGACCACCGCACGTCGCCTCTGACCACTGCACCTTGCCTCTGACCACCGCACCTTGCCTCTGACCACCGCACCTTGCCTCTGACCACCGCACCTCACCTCTGACCACCGCACCTTGCCTCTGACCACCGCTTGTCGCCTCTGACCACCGCACCTTGCCTCTGACCACCGCACCCTGCCTCTGACCACCGCACCTTGCCTCTGACCACCGCACCCTGCCTCTGACCACCGCACCTTGCCTCTGACCACCGCACGTCACCTCTGACCACCGCTTGTCGCCTCTGACCACCGCACCTTGCCTCTGACCACCGCACCTTGCCTCTGACCACCGTACGTTGCCTCTGACCACCGCACCTCACCTCTGACCACCGCACGTCGCCTCTGACCACCGCACCTTGCCTCTGACCACCGCACGTTGCCACTGACCACTGCACGTTGCCACTGACCACCGCACCTCCCTCTGACCACCGCACGTTGCCTCTGACCACCGCACCTTGCCTCTGACCACCGCACCTTGCCTCTGACCACCGCACGTCACCTCTGACCACCGCACCTTGCCTCTGACCACCGCACGTCGCCTCTGACCACCGCACCTTGCCTCTGACCACTGCACCTTGCCTCTGACCACCGCACCTTGCCTCTGACCACCGCACGTCACCTCTGACCACCGCACCCTGCCTCTGACCACTGCACCTTGCCTCTGACCACCGCACCTTGCCTCTGACCACCGTACGTCGCCACTGACCACCTTCTTCTTCTTCTTCTTCTTCTCAATTCTAGATTGTCTGTTACCCCGCCCAGGTTGCCCGTAACCACCGAAGGTTGCGCATAACCACCCCAGGTTGCCCGTAATCATGCCAGATTACATGTAACCCCCCAGATTGTAACCACCGCACGTCGCCTCTGACCACCGCACCTTGCCTCTGACCACTGCACCTTGCCTCTGACCACCGCACCTTGCCTCTGACCACCGCTTGTCGTCTCTGACCACCGCACCCTGCCTCTGACCACCGCACCTTGCCTCTGACCACCGCACCTTGCCTCTGACCACCGTACGTCGCCTCTGACCACCGCACCTCACCTCTGACCACCGCATGTCGCCTCTGACCACCGCACCTCACCTCTGACCACTGCACGTCGCCTCTGACCACCGCACCTTGCCTCTGACCACCGCTTGTCGCCTCTGACCACCGCACCTTGCCTCTGACCACCGCACCTTGCCTCTGACCACCGCACGTCGCCTCTGACCACTGCACCTTGCCTCTGACCACCGCACCTTGCCTCTGACCACCGTACGTTGCCTCTGACCACCGCACCTCACCTCTGACCACCGCACCTTGCCTCTGACCACCGCACGTCGCCTCTGACCACCGCACCTTGCCTCTGACCACCGCACCCTGCCTCTGACCACCGCACCTTGCCTCTGACCACCGCACCCTGCCTCTGACCACCGCACCTTGCCTCTGACCACCGCACGTCACCTCTGACCACCGCTTGTCGCCTCTGACCACCGCACCTTGCCTCTGACCACCGCACCTTGCCTCTGACCACCGTACGTTGCCTCTGACCATCGCACCTCACCTCTGACCACCGCACGTCGCCTTTGACCACCGCACCTTGCCTCTGACCACCGCACGTTGCCACTGACCACTGCACGTTGCCACTGACCACCGCACCTCCCTCTGACCACCGCACGTTGCCTCTGACCACCGCACCTTGCCTCTGACCACCGCACCTTGCCTCTGACCACCGCACGTCACCTCTGACCACCGCACCTTGCCTCTGACCACCGCACGTCGCCTCTGACCACCGCACCTTGCCTCTGACCACTGCACCTTGCCTCTGACCACCGCACCTTGCCTCTGACCACCGCACGTCACCTCTGACCACCGCACCCTGCCTCTGACCACTGCACCTTGCCTCTGACCACCGCACCTTGCCTCTGACCACCGTACGTCGCCACTGACCACCTTCTTCTTCTTCTTCTTCTTCTCAATTCTAGATTGTCTGTTACCCCGCCCAGGTTGCCCGTAACCACCGAAGGTTGCGCATAACCACCCCAGGTTGCCCGTAATCATGCCAGATTACATGTAACCCCCCAGATTGTAACCACCGCACGTCGCCTCTGACCACCGCACCTTGCCTCTGACCACTGCACCTTGCCTCTGACCACCGCACCTTGCCTCTGACCACCGCTTGTCGTCTCTGACCACCGCACCCTGCCTCTGACCACTGCACCTTGCCTCTGACCACCGCACCTTGCCTCTGACCACCGTACGTCGCCTCTGACCACCGCACCTCACCTCTGACCACCGCATGTCGCCTCTGACGACCGCACCTCACCTCTGACCACTGCACGTCGCCTCTGACCACCGCACCTTGCCTCTGACCACCGCTTGTCGCCTCTGACCACCGCACCTTGCCTCTGACCACCGCACCTTGCCTCTGACCACCGCACGTCGCCTCTGACCACTGCACCTTGCCTCTGACCACCGCACCTTGCCTCTGACCACCGTACGTTGCCTCTGACCACCGCACCTCACCTCTGACCACCGCACCTTGCCTCTGACCACCGCTTGTCGCCTCTGACCACCGCACCTTGCCTCTGACCACCGCACCCTGCCTCTGACCACCGCACCTTGCCTCTGACCACCGCACCCTGCCTCTGACCACCGCACCTTGCCTCTGACCACCGCACGTCACCTCTGACCACCGCTTGTCGCCTCTGACCACCGCACCTTGCCTCTGACCACCGCACCTTGCCTCTGACCACCGCACGTTGCCTCTGACCACCGCACCTCACCTCTGACCACCGCACGTCGCCTTTGACCACCGCACCTTGCCTCTGACCACCGCACGTTGCCACTGACCACTGCACGTTGCCACTGACCACCGCACCTCCCTCTGACCACCGCACCTTGCCTCTGACCACCGCACCTTGCCTCTGACCACCGCACCTTGCCTCTGACCACCGCACGTCACCTCTGACCACCGCACCTTGCCTCTGACCACCGCACGTCGCCTCTGACCACCGCACCTTGCCTCTGACCACTGCACCTTGCCTCTGACCACCGCACCTTGCCTCTGACCACCGCACGTCACCTCTGACCACCGCACCCTGCCTCTGACCACTGCACCTTGCCTCTGACCACCGCACCTTGCCTCTGACCACCGTACGTCGCCACTGACCACCTTCTTCTTCTTCTTCTTCTTCTCAATTCTAGATTGTCTGTTACCCCGCCCAGGTTGCCCGTAACCACCGAAGGTTGCGCATAACCACCCCAGGTTGCCCGTAATCATGCCAGATTACATGTAACCCCCCAGATTGTAACCACCGCACGTCGCCTCTGACCACCGCACCTTGCCTCTGACCACTGCACCTTGCCTCTGACCACCGCACCTTGCCTCTGACCACCGCTTGTCGTCTCTGACCACCGCACCCTGCCTCTGACCACTGCACCTTGCCTCTGACCACCGCACCTTGCCTCTGACCACCGTACGTCGCCTCTGACCACCGCACCTCGCCTCTGACCACCGCAGGTCGCCTCTGACCACCGCACCTCACCTCTGACCACTGCACGTCGCCTCTGACCACCGCACCTTGCCTCTGACCACCGCTTGTCGCCTCTGACCACCGCACCTTGCCTCTGACCACCGCACCTTGCCTCTGACCACCGCACGTCGCCTCTGACCACTGCACCTTGCCTCTGACCACCGCACCTTGCTTCTGACCACCGTACGTTGCCTCTGACCACCGCACCTCACCTCTGACCACCGCACCTTGCCTCTGACCACCGCTTGTCGCCTCTGACCACCGCACCTTGCCTCTGACCACCGCACCCTGCCTCTGACCACCGCACCTTGCCTCTGACCACCGCACCCTGCCTCTGACCACCGCACCTTGCCTCTGACCACCGCACGTCACCTCTGACCACCGCTTGTCGCCTCTGACCACCGCACCTTGCCTCTGACCACCGCACCTTGCCTCTGACCACCGTACGTTGCCTCTGACCACCGCACCTCACCTCTGACCACCGCACGTCGCCTTTGACCACCGCACCTTGCCTCTGACCACCGCACGTTGCCACTGACCACTGCACGTTGCCACTGACCACCGCACCTCCCTCTGACCACCGCACGTTGCCTCTGACCACCGCACCTTGCCTCTGACCACCGCACCTTGCCTCTGACCACCGCACGTCACCTCTGACCACCGCACCTTGCCTCTGACCACCGCACGTCGCCTCTGACCACCGCACCTTGCCTCTGACCACTGCACCTTGCCTCTGACCACCGCACCTTGCCTCTGACCACCGCACCTCACCTCTGACCACCGCACCCTGCCTCTGACCACTGCACCTTGCCTCTGACCACCGCACCTTGCCTCTGACCACCGTACGTCGCCACTGACCACCTTCTTCTTCTTCTTCTTCTTCTCAATTCTAGATTGTCTGTTACCCCGCCCAGGTTGCCCGTAACCACCGAAGGTTGCGCATAACCACCCCAGGTTGCCCGTAATCATGCCAGATTACATGTAACCCCCCAGATTGTAACCACCGCACGTCGCCTCTGACCACCGCACCTTGCCTCTGACCACTGCACCTTGCCTCTGACCACCGCACCTTGCCTCTGACCACCGCTTGTCGCCTCTGACCACCGCACCCTGCCTCTGACCACTGCACCTTGCCTCTGACCACCGCACCTTGCCTCTGACCACCGTACGTCGCCTCTGACCACCGCACCTCACCTCTGACCACCGCATGTCGCCTCTGACCACCGCACCTCACCTCTGACCACTGCACGTCGCCTCTGACCACCGCACCTTGCCTCTGACCACCGCTTGTCGCCTCTGACCACCGCACCTTGCCTCTGACCACCGCACCTTGCCTCTGACCACCGCACGTCGCCTCTGACCACTGCACCTTGCCTCTGACCACCGCACCTTGCCTCTGACCACCGTACGTTGCCTCTGACCACCGCACCTCACCTCTGACCACCGCACCTTGCCTCTGACCACCGCTTGTCGCCTCTGACCACCGCACCTTGCCTCTGACCACCGCACCCTGCCTCTGACCACCGCACCTTGCCTCTGACCACCGCACCCTGCCTCTGACCACCGCACCTTGCCTCTGACCACCGCACCTCTCCTCTGACCACCGCTTGTCGCCTCTGACCACCGCACCTTGCCTCTGACCACCGCACCTTGCCTCTGACCACCGTACGTTGCCTCTGACCATCGCACCTCACCTCTGACCACCGCACGTCGCCTCTGACCACCGCACCTTGCCTCTGACCACCGCACGTTGCCACTGACCACTGCACGTTGCCACTGACCACCGCACCTCCCTCTGACCACCGCACGTTGCCTCTGACCACCGCACCTTGCCTCTGACCACCGCACCTTGCCTCTGACCACCGCACGTCACCTCTGACCACCGCACCTTGCCTCTGACCACCGCACGTCGCCTCTGACCACCGCACCTTGCCTCTGACCACTGCACCTTGCCTCTGACCACCGCACCTTGCCTCTGACCACCGCACGTCACCTCTGACCACCGCACCTTGCCTCTGACCACTGCACCTTGCCTCTGACCACCGCACCTTGCCTCTGACCACCGTACGTCGCCACTGACCACCTTCTTCTTCTTCTTCTTCTTCTCAATTCTAGATTGTCTGTTACCCCGCCCAGGTTGCCCGTAACCACCGAAGGTTGCGCATAACCACCCCAGGTTGCCCGTAATCATGCCAGATTACATGTAACCCCCCAGATTGTAACCACCGCACGTCGCCTCTGACCACCGCACCTTGCCTCTGACCACTGCACCCTGCCTCTGACCACCGCACCTTGCCTCTGACCACCGCTTGTCGTCTCTGACCACCGCACCCTGCCTCTGACCACTGCACCTTGCCTCTGACCACCGCACCTTGCCTCTGACCACCGCACGTCGCCTCTGACCACCGCACCTCACCTCTGACCACCGCATGTCGCCTCTGACCACCGCACCTCACCTCTGACCACTGCACGTCGCCTCTGACCACCGCACCTTGCCTCTGACCACCGCTTGTCGCCTCTGACCACCGCACCTTGCCTCTGACCACCGCACCTTGCCTCTGACCACCGCACGTCGCCTCTGACCACCGCACCTTGCCTCTGACCACCGCACCTTGCCTCTGACCACCGTACGTTGCCTCTGACCACCGCACCTCACCTCTGACCACCGCACCTTGCCTCTGACCACCGCTTGTCGCCTCTGACCACCGCACCTTGCCTCTGACCACCGCACCCTGCCTCTGACCACCGCACCTTGCCTCTGACCACCGCACCCTGCCTCTGACCACCGCACCTTGCCTCTGACCACCGCACGTCACCTCTGACCACCGCTTGTCGCCTCTGACCACCGCACCTTGCCTCTGACCACCGCACCTTGCCTCTGACCACCGTACGTTGCCTCTGACCATCGCACCTCACCTCTGACCACCGCACGTCGCCTTTGACCACCGCACCTTGCCTCTGACCACCGCACGTTGCCACTGACCACTGCACGTTGCCACTGACCACCGCACCTCCCTCTGACCACCGCACGTTGCCTCTGACCACCGCACCTTGCCTCTGACCACCGCACCTTGCCTCTGACCACCGCACGTCACCTCTGACCACCGCACCTTGCCTCTGACCACCGCACGTCGCCTCTGACCACCGCACCTTGCCTCTGACCACCGCACCTTGCCTCTGACCACCGCACCTTGCCTCTGACCACCGCACGTCACCTCTGACCACCGCACCCTGCCTCTGACCACTGCACCTTGCCTCTGACCACCGCACCTTGCCTCTGACCACCGTACGTCGCCACTGACCACCTTCTTCTTCTTCTTCTTCTTCTCAATTCTAGATTGTCTGTTACCCCGCCCAGGTTGCCCGTAACCACCGAAGGTTGCGCATAACCACCCCAGGTTGCCCGTAATCATGCCAGATTACATGTAACCCCCCAGATTGTAACCACCGCACGTCGCCTCTGACCACCGCACCTTGCCTCTGACCACTGCACCTTGCCTCTGACCACCGCACCTTGCCTCTGACCACCGCTCGTCGTCTCTGACCACCGCACCCTGCCTCTGACCACTGCACCTTGCCTCTGACCACCGCACCTTGCCTCTGACCACCGTACGTCGCCTCTGACCACCGCACCTCACCTCTGACCACCGCATGTCGCCTCTGACCACCGCACCTCACCTCTGACCACTGCACGTCGCCTCTGACCACCGCACCTTGCCTCTGACCACCGCTTGTCGCCTCTGACCACCGCACGTTGCCTCTGACCACCGCACCTTGCCTCTGACCACCGCACGTCGCCTCTGACCACTGCACCTTGCCTCTGACCACCGCACCTTGCCTCTGACCACCGTACGTTGCCTCTGACCACCGCACCTCACCTCTGACCACCGCACCTAGCCTCTGACCACCGCTTGTCGCCTCTGACCACCGCACCTTGCCTCTGACCACCGCACCCTGCCTCTGACCACCGCACCTTGCCTCTGACCACCGCACCCTGCCTCTGACCACCGCACCTTGCCTCTGACCACCGCACGTCACCTCTGACCACCGCTTGTCGCCTCTGACCACCGCACCTTGCCTCTGACCACCGCACCTTGCCTCTGACCACCGTACGTTGCCTCTGACCACCGCACCTCACCTCTGACCACCGCACGTCGCCTTTGACCACCGCACCTTGCCTCTGACCACCGCACGTTGCCACTGACCACTGCACGTTGCCACTGACCACCGCACCTCCCTCTGACCACCGCACGTTGCCTCTGACCACCGCACCTTGCCTCTGACCACCGCACCTTGCCTCTGACCACCGCACGTCACCTCTGACCACCGCACCTTGCCTCTGACCACCGCACGTCGCCTCTGACCACCGCACCCTGCCTCTGACCACTGCACCTTGCCTCTGACCACCGCACCTTGCCTCTGACCACCGCACGTCACCTCTGACCACCGCACCCTGCCTCTGACCACTGCACCTTGCCTCTGACCACCGCACCTTGCCTCTGACCACCGTACGTCGCCACTGACCACCTTCTTCTTCTTCTTCTTCTTCTTCTCAATTCTAGATTGTCTGTTACCCCGCCCAGGTTGCCCGTAACCACCGAAGGTTGCGCATAACCACCCCAGGTTGCCCGTAATCATGCCAGATTACATGTAACCCCCCAGATTGTAACCACCGCACGTCGCCTCTGACCACCGCACCTTGCCTCTGACCACTGCACCTTGCCTCTGACCACCGCACCTTGCCTCTGACCACCGCTTGTCGTCTCTGACCACCGCACCCTGCCTCTGACCACTGCACCTTGCCTCTGACCACCGCACCTTGCCTCTGACCACCGTACGTCGCCTCTGACCACCGCACCTCACCTCTGACCACCGCATGTCGCCTCTGACCACCGCACCTCACCTCTGACCACTGCACGTCGCCTCTGACCACCGCACCTTGCCTCTGACCACCGCTTGTCGCCTCTGACCACCGCACCTTGCCTCTGACCACCGCACCTTGCCTCTGACCACCGCACGTCGCCTCTGACCACTGCACCTTGCCTCTGACCACCGCACCTTGCCTCTGACCACCGTACGTTGCCTCTGACCACCGCACCTCACCTCTGACCACCGCACCTTGCCTCTGACCACCGCACGTCGCCTCTGACCACCGCACCTTGCCTCTGACCACCGCACCCTGCCTCTGACCACCGCACCTTGCCTCTGACCACCGCACCCTGCCTCTGACCACCGCACCTTGCCTCTGACCACCGCACGTCACCTCTGACCACCGCTTGTCGCCTCTGACCACCGCACCTTGCCTCTGACCACCGCACCTCGCCTCTGACCACCGGACGTTGCCTCTGACCACCGCACCTCACCTCTGACCACCGCACGTCGCCTTTGACCACCGCACCTTGCCTCTGACCACCGCACGTTGCCACTGACCACTGCACGTTGCCTCTGACCACCGCACCTCCCTCTGACCACCGCACGTTGCCTCTGACCACCGCACCTTGCCTCTGACCACCGCACCTTGCCTCTGACCACCGCACGTCACCTCTGACCACCGCACCTTGCCTCTGACCACCGCACGTCGCCTCTGACCACCGCACCTTGCCTCTGACCACTGCACCTTGCCTCTGACCACCGCACCTTGCCTCTGACCACCGCACGTCACCTCTGACCACCGCACCCTGCCTCTGACCACTGCACCTTGCCTCTGACCACCGCACCTTGCCTCTGACCACCGTACGTCGCCACTGACCACCTTCTTCTTCTTCTTCTTCTTCTCAATTCTAGATTGTCTGTTACCCCGCCCAGGTTGCCCGTAACCACCGAAGGTTGCGCATAACCACCCCAGGTTGCCCGTAATCATGCCAGATTACATGTAACCCCCCAGATTGTAACCACCGCACGTCGCCTCTGACCACCGCACCTTGCCTCTGACCACTGCACCTTGCCTCTGACCACCGCACCTTGCCTCTGACCACCGCTTGTCGTCTCTGACCACCGCACCCTGCCTCTGACCACTGCACCTTGCCTCTGACCACCGCACCTTGCCTCTGACCACCGTACGTCGCCTCTGACCACCGCACCTCACCTCTGACCACCGCATGTCGCCTCTGACCACCGCACCTCACCTCTGACCACTGCACGTCGCCTCTGACCACCGCACCTTGCCTCTGACCACCGCTTGTCGCCTCTGACCACCGCACCTTGCCTCTGACCACCGCACCTTGCCTCTGACCACCGCACGTCACCTCTGACCACCGCACCTTGCCTCTGACCACCGCACCTTGCCTCTGACCACCGTACGTTGCCTCTGACCACCGCACCTCACCTCTGACCACCGCACCTTGCCTCTGACCACCGCTTGTCGCCTCTGACCACCGCACCTTGCCTCTGACCACCGCACCCTGCCTCTGACCACCGCACCTTGCCTCTGACCACCGCACCCTGCCTCTGACCACCGCACCTTGCCTCTGACCACCGCACGTCACCTCTGACCACCGCTTGTCGCCTCTGACCACCGCACCTTGCCTCTGACCACCGCACCTTGCCTCTGACCACCGTACGTTGCCTCTGACCATCGCACCTCACCTCTGACCACCGCACGTCGCCTCTGACCACCGCACCTTGCCTCTGACCACCGCACGTTGCCACTGACCACTGCACGTTGCCACTGACCACCGCACCTCCCTCTGACCACCGCACGTTGCCTCTGACCACCGCACCTTGCCTCTGACCACTGCACCTTGCCTCTGACCACCGCACGTCACCTCTGACCACCGCACCTTGCCTCTGACCACCGCACGTCGCCTCTGACCACCGCACCTTGCCTCTGACCACCGCACCTTGCCTCTGACCACCGCACCTTGCCTCTGACCACCGCACCTCACCTCTGACCACCGCACCATGCCTCTGACCACTGCACCTTGCCTCTGACCACCGCACCTTGCCTCTGACCACCGTACGTCGCCACTGACCACCTTCTTCTTCTTCTTCTTCTCAATTCTAGATTGTCTGTTACCCCGCCCAGGTTGCCCGTAACCACCGAAGGTTGCGCATAACCACCCCAGGTTGCCCGTAATCATGCCAGATTACATGTAACCCCCCAGATTGTAACCACCGCACGTCGCCTCTGACCACCGCACCTTGCCTCTGACCACTGCACCTTGCCTCTGACCACCGCACCTTGCCTCTGACCACCGCTTGTCGTCTCTGACCACCGCACCCTGCCTCTGACCACTGCACCTTGCCTCTGACCACCGCACCTTGCCTCTGACCACCGCACGTCGCCTCTGACCACCGCACCTCACCTCTGACCACCGCATGTCGCCTCTGACCACCGCACCTCACCTCTGACCACTGCACGTCGCCTCTGACCACCGCACCTTGCCTCTGACCACCGCTTGTCGCCTCTGACCACCGCACCTTGCCTCTGACCACCGCACCTTGCCTCTGACCACCGCACGTCGCCTCTGACCACTGCACCTTGCCTCTGACCACCGCACCTTGCCTCTGACCACCGTACATTGCCTCTGACCACCGCACCTCACCTCTGACCACCGCACCTTGCCTCTGACCACCGCTTGTCGCCTCTGACCACCGCACCTTGCCTCTGACCACCGCACCCTGCCTCTGACCACCGCACCTTGCCTCTGACCACCGCACCCTGCCTCTGACCACCGCACCTTGCCTCTGACCACCGCACGTCACCTCTGACCACCGCTTGTCGCCTCTGACCACCGCACCTTGCCTCTGACCACCGCACCTTGCCTCTGACCACCGTACGTTGCCTCTGACCATCGCACCTCACCTCTGACCACCGCACGTCGCCTCTGACCACCGCACCTTGCCTCTGACCACCGCACGTTGCCACTGACCACTGCACGTTGCCACTGACCACCGCACCTCCCTCTGACCACCGCACGTTGCCTCTGACCACCGCACCTTGCCTCTGACCACCGCACCTTGCCTCTGACCACCGCACGTCACCTCTGACCACCGCACCTTGCCTCTGACCACCGCACGTCGCCTCTGACCACCGCACCTTGCCTCTGACCACTGCACCTTGCCTCTGACCACCGCACCTTGCCTCTGACCACCGCACGTCACCTCTGACCACCGCACCCTGCCTCTGACCACTGCACCTTGCCTCTGACCACCGCACCTTGCCTCTGACCACCGTACGTCGCCACTGACCACCTTCTTCTTCTTCTTCTTCTTCTTCTTCTCAATTCTAGATTGTCTGTTACCCCGCCCAGGTTGCCCGTAACCACCGAAGGTTGCGCATAACCACCCCAGGTTGCCCGTAATCATGCCAGATTACATGTAACCCCCCAGATTGTAACCACCGCACGTCGCCTCTGACCACCGCACCTTGCCTCTGACCACTGCACCTTGCCTCTGACCACCGCACCTTGCCTCTGACCACCGCTTGTCGTCTCTGACCACCGCACCCTGCCTCTGACCACTGCACCTTGCCTCTGACCACCGCACCTTGCCTCTGACCACCGAACGTCGCCTCTGACCACCGCACCTCACCTCTGACCACCGCATGTCGCCTCTGACCACCGCACCTCACCTCTGACCACTGCACGTCGCCTCTGACCACCGCACCTTGCCTCTGACCACCGCTTGTCGCCTCTGACCACCGCACCTTGCCTCTGACCACCGCACCTTGCCTCTGACCACCGCACGTCGCCTCTGACCACCGCACCTTGCCTCTGACCACCGCACCTTGCCTCTGACCACCGTACGTTGCCTCTGACCACCGCACCTCACCTCTGACCACCGCACCTTGCCTCTGACCACCGCTTGTCGCCTCTGACCACCGCACCTTGCCTCTGACCACCGCACCCTGCCTCTGACCACCGCACCTTGCCTCTGACCACCGCACCCTGCCTCTGACCACCGCACCTTGCCTCTGACCACCGCACGTCACCTCTGACCACCGCTTGTCGCCTCTGACCACCGCACCTTGCCTCTGACCACCGCACCTCACCTCTGACCACCGCACGTTGCCTCTGACCATCGCACCTCACCTCTGACCACCGCACGTCGCCTTTGACCACCGCACCTTGCCTCTGACCACCGCACGTTGCCACTGACCACTGCACGTTGCCACTGACCACCGCACCTCCCTCTGACCACCGCACGTTGCCTCTGACCACCGCACCTTGCCTCTGACCACCGCACCTTGCCTCTGACCACCGCACGTCACCTCTGACCACCGCACCTTGCCTCTGACCACCGCACGTCGCCTCTGACCACCGCACCTTGCCTCTGACCACCGCACCTTGCCTCTGACCACCGCACCTTGCCTCTGACCACCGCACGTCACCTCTGACCACCGCACCCTGCCTCTGACCACCGCACCTTGCCTCTGACCACCGCACCTTGCCTCTGACCACCGTACGTCGCCACTGACCACCTTCTTCTTCTTCTTCTTCTTCTCAATTCTAGATTGTCTGTTACCCCGCCCAGGTTGCCCGTAACCACCGAAGGTTGCGCATAACCACCCCAGGTTGCCCGTAATCATGCCAGATTACATGTAACCCCCCAGATTGTAACCACCGCACGTCGCCTCTGACCACCGCACCTTGCCTCTGACCACTGCACCTTGCCTCTGACCACCGCACCTTGCCTCTGACCACCGCTTGTCGTCTCTGACCACCGCACCCTGCCTCTGACCACTGCACCTTGCCTCTGACCACCGCACCTTGCCTCTGACCACCGTACGTCGCCTCTGACCACCGCACCTCACCTCTGACCACCGCATGTCGCCTCTGACCACCGCACCTCACCTCTGACCACTGCACGTCGCCTCTGACCACCGCACCTTGCCTCTGACCACCGCTTGTCGCCTCTGACCACCGCACCTTGCCTCTGACCACCGCACCTTGCCTCTGACCACCGCACGTCGCCTCTGACCACTGCACCTTGCCTCTGACCACCGCACCTTGCCTCTGACCACCGTACGTTGCCTCTGACCACCGCACCTCACCTCTGACCACCGCACCTTGCCTCTGACCACCGCTTGTCGCCTCTGACCACCGCACCTTGCCTCTGACCACCGCACCCTGCCTCTGACCACCGCACCTTGCCTCTGACCACCGAACCCTGCCTCTGACCACCGCACCTTGCCTCTGACCACCGCACGTCACCTCTGACCACCGCTTGTCGCCTCTGACCACTGCACCTTGCCTCTGACCACCGCACCTTGCCTCTGACCACCGCTTGTCGTCTCTGACCACCGCACCCTGCCTCTGACCACTGCACCTTGCCTCTGACCACCGCACCTTGCCTCTGACCACCGTACGTCGCCTCTGACCACCGCACCTCACCTCTGACCACCGCATGTCGCCTCTGACCACCGCACCTCACCTCTGACCACTGCACGTCGCCTCTGACCACCGCACCTTGCCTCTGACCACCGCTTGTCGCCTCTGACCACCGCACCTTGCCTCTGACCACCGCACCTTGCCTCTGACCACCGTACGTCGCCTCTGACCACCGCACCTCACCTCTGACCACCGCATGTCGCCTCTGACCACCGCACCTCACCTCTGACCACTGCACGTCGCCTCTGACCACCGCACCTTGCCTCTGACCACCGCTTGTCGCCTCTGACCACCGCACCTTGCCTCTGACCACCGCACCTTGCCTCTGACCACCGCACGTCGCCTCTGACCACTGCACCTTGCCTCTGACCACCGCACCTTGCCTCTGACCACCGTACGTTGCCTCTGACCACCGCACCTCACCTCTGACCACCACACCTTGCCTCTGACCACCGCTTGTCGCCTCTGACCACCGCACCTTGCCTCTGACCACCGCACCCTGCCTCTGACCACCGCACCTTGCCTCTGACCACCGCACCCTGCCTCTGACCACCGCACCTTGCCTCTGACCACCGCACGTCACCTCTGACCACCGCACCTTGCCTCTGACCACCGCACCTTGCCTCTGACCACCGTACGTTGCCTCTGACCATCGCACCTCACCTCTGACCACCGCACGTCGCCTTTGACCACCGCACCTTGCCTCTGACCACCGCACGTTGCCACTGACCACTGCACGTTGCCACTGACCACCGCACCTCCCTCTGACCACCGCACGTTGCCTCTGACCACCGCACCTTGCCTCTGACCACCGCACCTTGCCTCTGACCACCGCACGTCACCTCTGACCACCGCACCTTGCCTCTGACCACCGCACGTCGCCTCTGACCACCGCACCTTGCCTCTGACCACTGCACCTTGCCTCTGACCACCGCACCTTGCCTCTGACCACCGCACGTCACCTCTGACCACCGCACCCTGCCTCTGACCACTGCACCTTGCCTCTGACCACCGCACCTTGCCTCTGACCACCGTACGTCGCCACTGACCACCTTCTTCTTCTTCTTCTTCTTCTCAATTCTAGATTGTCTGTTACCCCGCCCAGGTTGCCCGTAACCACCGAAGGTTGCGCATAACCACCCCAGGTTGCCCGTAATCATGCCAGATTACATGTAACCCCCCAGATTGTAACCACCGCACGTCGCCTCTGACCACCGCACCTTGCCTCTGACCACTGCACCTTGCCTCTGACCACCGCACCTTGCCTCTGACCACCGCTTGTCGTCTCTGACCACCGCACCCTGCCTCTGACCACTGCACCTTGCCTCTGACCACCGCACCTTGCCTCTGACCACCGTACGTCGCCTCTGACCACCGCACCTCACCTCTGACCACCGCACGTCGCCTCTGACCACCGCACCTCACCTCTGACCACTGCACGTCGCCTCTGACCACCGCACCTTGCCTCTGACCACCGCTTGTCGCCTCTGACCACCGCACCTTGCCTCTGACCACCGCACCTTGCCTCTGACCACCGCACGTCGCCTCTGACCACCGCACCTTGCCTCTGACCACCGCACCTTGCCTCTGACCACCGTACGTTGCCTCTGACCACCGCACCTCACCTCTGACCACCGCACCTTGCCTCTGACCACCGCTTGTCGCCTCTGACCACCGCACCTTGCCTCTGACCACCGCACCCTGCCTCTGACCACCGCACCTTGCCTCTGACCACCGCACCCTGCCTCTGACCACCGCACCTTGCCTCTGACCACCGCACGTCACCTCTGACCACCGCTCGTCGCCTCTGACCACTGCACCTTGCCTCTGACCACCGCACCTTGCCTCTGACCACCGTACGTTGCCTCTGACCACCGCACCTCACCTCTGACCACCGCACGTCGCCTTTGACCACCGCACCTTGCCTCTGACCACCGCACGTTGCCACTGACCACTGCACGTTGCCACTGACCACCGCACCTCCCTCTGACCACCGCACGTTGCCTCTGACCACCGCACCCTGCCTCTGACCACCGCACCTTGCCTCTGACCACCGCACGTCACCTCTGACCACCGCACCTTGCCTCTGACCACCGCACGTAGCCTCTGACCACCGCACCTTGCCTCTGACCACTGCACCTTGCCTCTGACCACCGCACCTTGCCTCTGACCACCGCACGTCACCTCTGACCACCGCACCCTGCCTCTGACCACTGCACCTTGCCTCTGACCACCGCACCTTGCCTCTGACCACCGTACGTCGCCACTGACCACCTTCTTCTTCTTCTTCTTCTCAATTCTAGATTGTCTGTTACCCCGCCCAGGTTGCCCGTAACCACCGAAGGTTGCGCATAACCACCCCAGGTTGCCCGTAATCATGCCAGATTACATGTAACCCCCCAGATTGTAACCACCGCACGTCGCCTCTGACCACCGCACCTTGCCTCTGACCACTGCACCTTGCCTCTGACCACCGCACCTTGCCTCTGACCACCGCTTGTCGTCTCTGACCACCGCACCCTGCCTCTGACCACTGCACCTTGCCTCTGACCACCGCACCTTGCCTCTGACCACCGTACGTCGCCTCTGACCACCGCACCTCACCTCTGACCACCGCATGTCGCCTCTGACCACCGCACCTCACCTCTGACCACTGCACGTCGCCTCTGACCACCGCACCTTGCCTCTGACCACCGCTTGTCGCCTCTGACCACCGCACCTTGCCTCTGACCACCGCACCTTGCCTCTGACCACCGCACGTCGCCTCTGACCACTGCACCTTGCCTCTGACCACCGCACCTTGCCTCTGACCACCGTACGTTGCCTCTGACCACCGCACCTCACCTCTGACCACCGCACCTTGCCTCTGACCACCGCTTGTCGCCTCTGACCACCGCACCTTGCCTCTGACCACCGCACCCTGCCTCTGACCACCGCACCTTGCCTCTGACCACCGCACCTTGCCTCTGACCACCGCACCTTGCCTCTGACCACCGCACGTCACCTCTGACCACCGCTTGTCGCCTCTGACCACTGCACCTTGCCTCTGACCACCGCACCTTGCCTCTGACCACCGTACGTTGCCTCTGACCATCGCACCTCACCTCTGACCACCGCACGTCGCCTTTGACCACCGCACCTTGCCTCTGACCACCGCACGTAGCCACTGACCACGGCACGTTGCCACTGACCACCGCACCTCCCTCTGACCACCGCACGTTGCCTCTGACCACCGCACCTTGCCTCTGACCACCGCACCTTGCCTCTGACCACCGCACGTCACCTCTGACCACCGCACCTTGCCTCTGACCACCGCACGTCGCCTCTGACCACCGCACCTTGCCTCTGACCACTGCACCTTGCCTCTGACCACCGCACCTTGCCTCTGACCACCGCACGTCACCTCTGACCACCGCACCTTGCCTCTGACCACCGCACCTTGCCTCTGACCACCGCACCTTGCCTCTGACCACCGTACGTCGCCACTGACCACCTTCTTCTTCTTCTTCTTCTCAATTCTAGATTGTCTGTAACCCCGCCCAGGTTGCCCGTAACCACCGAAGGTTGCGCATAACCACCCCAGGTTGCCCGTAATCATGCCAGATTACATGTAACCCCCCAGATTGTAACCACCGCACGTCGCCTCTGACCACCGCACCTTGCCTCTGACCACTGCACCTTGCCTCTGACCACCGCACCTTGACTCTGACCACCGCTTGTCGTCTCTGACCACCGCACCCTGCCTCTGACCACTGCACCTTGCCTCTGACCACCGCACCTTGCCTCTGACCACCGTACGTAGCCTCTGACCACCGCACCTCACCTCTGACCACAGCACGTCGCCTCTGACCACCGCACCTCACCTCTGACCACTGCACGTCGCCTCTGACCACCGCACCTTGCCTCTGACCACCGCTTGTCGCCTCTGACCACCGCACCTTGCCTCTGACCACCGCACCTTGCCTCTGACCACCGCACGTCGCCTCTGACCACCGCACCTTGCCTCTGACCACCGCACCTTGCCTCTGACCACCGTACGTTGCCTCTGACCACCGCACCTCACCTCTGACCACCGCACCTTGCCTCTGACCACCGCTTGTCGCCTCTGACCACCGCACCTCGCCTCTGACCACCGCACCCTGCCTCTGACCACCGCACCTTGCCTCTGACCACCGCACCCTGCCTCTGACCACCGCACCTTGCCTCTGACCACCGCACGTCACCTCTGACCACCGCTTGTCGCCTCTGACCACTGCACCTTGCCTCTGACCACCGCACCTTGCCTCTGACCACCGTACGTTGCCTCTGACCATCGCACCTCACCTCTGACCACCGCACGTCGCCTTTGACCACCGCACCTTGCCTCTGACCACCGCACGTTGCCACTGACCACTGCACGTTGCCACTGACCACCGCACCTCCCTCTGACCACCGCACGTTGCCTCTGACCACCGCACCTTGCCTCTGACCACCGCACCTTGCCTCTGACCACCGCACGTCACCTCTGACCACCGCACCTTGCCTCTGACCACCGCACGTCGCCTCTGACCACCGCACCTTGCCTCTGACCACTGCACCTTGCCTCTGACCACCGCACCTTGCCTCTGACCACCGCACGTCACCTCTGACCACCGCACCCTGCCTCTGACCACTGCACCTTGCCTCTGACCACCGCACCTTGCCTCTGACCACCGTACGTCGCCACTGACCACCTTCTTCTTCTTCTTCTTCTCAATTCTAGATTGTCTGTTACCCCGCCCAGGTTGCCCGTAACCACCGAAGGTTGCGCATAACCACCCCAGGTTGCCCGTAATCATGCCAGATTACATGTAACCCCCCAGATTGTAACCACCGCACGTCGCCTCTGACCACCGCACCTTGCCTCTGACCACCGCACCTTGCCTCTGACCACCGCTTGTCGTCTCTGACCACCGCACCCTGCCTCTGACCACTGCACCTTGCCTCTGACCACCGCACCTTGCCTCTGACCACCGTGCGTCGCCTCTGACCACCGCACCTCACCTCTGACCACCGCATGTCGCCTCTGACCACCGCACCTCACCTCTGACCACTGCACGTCGCCTCTGACCACCGCACCTTGCCTCTGACCACCGCTTGTTGCCTCTGACCACCGCACCTTGCCTCTGACCACCGCACCTTGCCTCTGACCACCGCACGTCGCCTCTGACCACTGCACCTTGCCTCTGACCACCGCACCTTGCCTCTGACCACCGTACGTTGCCTCTGACCACCGCACCTCACCTCTGACCACCGCACCTTGCCTCTGACCACCGCTTGTCGCCTCTGACCACCGCACCTTGCCTCTGACCACCGCACCCTGCCTCTGACCACCGCACCTTGCCTCTGACCACCGCACCCTGCCTCTGACCACCGCACCTTGCCTCTGACCACCGCACGTCACCTCTGACCACCGCTTGTCGCCTCTGACCACTGCACCTTGCCTCTGACCACCGCACCTTGCCTCTGACCATCGCACCTCACCTCTGACCACCGCACGTCGCCTTTGACCACCGCACCTTGCCTCTGACCACCGCACGTTGCCACTGACCACTGCACGTTGCCACTGACCACCGCACCTCCCTCTGACCACCGCACGTTGCCTCTGACCACCGCACCTTGCCTCTGACCACCGCACCTTGCCTCTGACCACCGCACGTCACCTCTGACCACCGCACCTTGCCTCTGACCACCGCACGTCGCCTCTGACCACCGCACCTTGCCTCTGACCACTGCACCTTGCCTCTGACCACCGCACCTTGCCTCTGACCACCGCACGTCACCTCTGACCACCGCACCCTGCCTCTGACCACTGCACCTTGCCTCTGACCACCGCACCTTGCCTCTGACCACCGTACGTCGCCACTGACCACCTTCTTCTTCTTCTCAATTCTAGATTGTCTGTTACCCCGCCCAGGTTGCCCGTAACCACCGAAGGTTGCGCATAACCACCCCAGGTTGCCCGTAATCATGCCAGATTACATGTAACCCCCAGATTGTAACCACCGCACGTCGCCTCTGACCACCGCACCTTGCCTCTGACCACTGCACCTTGCCTCTGACCACCGCACCTTGCCTCTGACCACCGCTTGTCGTCTCTGACCACCGCACCCTGCCTCTGACCACTGCACCTTGCCTCTGACCACCGCACCTTGCCTCTGACCACCGTACGTCGCCTCTGACCACCGCACCTCACCTCTGACCACCGCATGTCGCCTCTGACCACCGCACCTCACCTCTGACCACTGCACGTCGCCTCTGACCACCGCACCTTGCCTCTGACCACCGCTTGTCGCCTCTGACCACCGCACCTTGCCTCTGACCACCGCACCTTGCCTCTGACCACCGCACGTCGCCTCTGACCACTGCACCTTGCCTCTGACCACCGCACCTTGCCTCTGACCACCGTACGTTGCCTCTGACCACCGCACCTCACCTCTGACCACCGCACGTCGCCTCTGACCACCGCACCTTGCCTCTGACCACCGCACGTTGCCACTGACCACTGCACGTTGCCACTGACCACCGCACCTCCCTCTGACCACCGCACGTTGCCTCTGACCACCGCACCTTGCCTCTGACCACCGCACCTTGCCTCTGACCACCGCACGTCGCCTCTTACCACTGCACCTTGCCTCTGACCACCGCACGTCACCTCTGACCACCGCACCTTGCCTCTGACCACCGCACGTCGCCTCTGACCACCGCACCTTGTCCCTGACCAATGCACCTTGCCTCTAACCACCGCACCTTGCCTCTGACCACCGCACGTCACCTCTGACCACCGCACCCTGCCTCTGACCACTGCACCTTGCCTCTGACCACCGCACCTTGCCTCTGACCACCGTACGTCGCCACTGACCACCTTCTTCTTCTTCTCAATTCTAGATTGTCTGTAACCCCGCCCAGGTTGCCCGTAACCACCGAAGGTTGCGCATAACCACCCCAGGTTGCCCGTAATCATGCCAGATTACATGTAACCCCCCAGATTGTAACCACCACACGTCGCCTCTGACCACCGCACCTTGCCTCTGACCACTGCACCTTGCCTCTGACCACCGCACCTTGCCTCTGACCACCGCTTGTCGCCTCTGACCACTGCACCTTGCCTCTGACCACCGCACCTTGCGTCTGACCACCGTACGTCGCCTCTGACCACCGCACCTCACCTCTGACCACCGCATGTCGTCTCTGACCACCGCACCTCACCTCTGACCACCACACGTCGCCTCTGACCACCGCACCTTGCCTCTGACCACCGCTTGTCGCCTCTGACCACTGCACCTTGCCTCTGACCACTGCACCTTGTCTCTGACCACCTCACGTCACCTCTGACCAGCGTCGGACTGGGCCGCCGGGGAGCCGGGGGATCCCCCGGTGGGCCCCACCCCCTCCTCCCTCTTGCAGGGCCCTTCCCCTAAGCCAGAGAGGGGCCTCCCGTTTGGAAGCTGCCTAGTATCGGGAGCTCAAGGGGCCCCCTGCTGGCTCCCACACTGCTGGGGTGAGTTCAGCACGGCATCAGGGCCCGTCCTTTGTATAATGATGGGCCCTCCCCTCCCCCCTGCTCACCTGACTCCCTTACATCAGCTCCGGGCCTCAGCGCTGACCTCTTCCTGCCTGTCACGAGCGGCAGCAGCAGCAGGCCCCTCTGTCCCCCCTCCCCTCTGCAATCACGTGACTCTCCTGTTGCTGTGTGCAGTCGGTGCACAGGAGATGGGGAGAGGCTGCAGGCTGCCCGGCCTGGCTGGGAGAAGAGAAGATGGAGACAAGAAGACTGAAGCTTCCTGCCCTGCTGAACATGTGAGTGTGTGTATATACTTGTCTATCTGTCATCAGTGTGTGTCTGTACATGTGTCATGTGTTTATGCATGTGAGTGAGATATATGTGTGTTTTCTATCATGTATATAGTGTATATATTATGTAATGTAGTTCTATAGATGGTTTATATGTGTAATCTGCATGCTTTTGTATCTGTGTATCTATGTTGGTGAGTCTGTGTGTGTGTTAGTATGATTAGATGTATATATGTAAGGTGTGTTGTGTCTGCATGTTTGTGTATGTCTGCAGTATGACTATTTGAGTATATATGTATACAGTGTGTATGTCTGCAGTATGTCTATTTGTGTATATATGTATACAGTGTGTATGTCTGCAGTATGTCTATTTGTGTATATATGTATACAGTGTGTATGTCTGCAGTAATTCTATATGAGTATATATGTATACAGTATACAGTATGTATGTCTGCAGTATGTCTATTTGTGTATATATGTATACAGTGTGTATGTCTGCAGTATGTCTATTTGAGTATATATGTATACCGTTTGTATGTCTGCAGTAATTCTATATGAGTATATATGTATACAGTATGTATGTCTGCAGTAATTCTATTTGCGTATATATGTATACAGTGTGTATGTCTGCAGTATGTCTATTTGTGTATATATGTATACTGTATGTATGTCTGCAGTAATTCTATATGAGTATATATGTATACAGTATGTATGTCTGCAGTAATTCTATTTGCGTATATATGTATACAGTGTGTATGTCTGCAGTATGTCTATTTGTGTATATATGTATACTGTATGTATGTCTGCAGTAATTCTATATGAGTATATATGTATACAGTATGTATGTCTGCAGTAATTCTATTTGCGTATATGTATACAGTGTGTATGTCTGCAGTATGTCTATTTGTGTATATATGTATACTGTATGTATGTCTGCAGTATGTCTATTTGTGTATATATGTATACTGTATGTATGTCTGCAGTATGTCTATTTGTGTATATATGTATACTGTATGTATGTGATGAGAAGTTCACACTTTGGAGGTCCAGTTGTGCAGGAGATCCGTGAGGCTTGGGCTCTGATCAGCTGAGGATTCTCACATCACAGATGATAGGTGTTGTAGTAGATATAACAGTAAGACTTTAATCAATGGATGATGTGTTTCATCAGATGAGATCATCAGATCTATTGAGGATTCCCTTAGAAACGCCTCATCCATTGATTTAAATCAGGGGTGGGGAACCTTTTCCATGTCGAGGGCCGGTCGGGCATTAATAAAATCATTCGAGGGCCGCATACCGTGTGCGGCAGTTAGTAGCGGGGGTTTGCAGCACCCAGGGCAAGGCAAAGTATTGTTCCCCTAGTTCCCCTGCTATTGTAGTTAACCCCCAGTGATGCCCCTGCTATTGTAGTTAACCCCCCCAGTGATGCCCCTTGTAGTCTAGTTAACCCCCAAGTCATGTCCCTGGTAGCCTAGTTAACCCCCACCAGTCATGTCCCAGGTGGCCTAGTTAACCCCCATCAGGCATGTCCCTGGTGGCCTAATTAACCCCCATCAGTCATGTCCCTGGTAGCCTAGTTAACCCCCATCAGTCATGTCCCAGGTGGCCTAGTTAACCCCCATCAGGCATGTCCCTGGTGACCTAGTTAACCCCCATCAGGCATGTCCCTGGTGGCCTAGTTAACCCCCATCAGGCATGTCCCTGGTGGCCTAGTTAACCCCCATCAGGCATGTCCCTGGTGGCCTAGTTAACCCCCATCAGTCATGTCCCAGGTGGCCTAGTTAACCCCCATCAGGCATGTCCCTGGTGGCCTAGTTAACCCCCATCAGGCATGTCACAGGTGGCCTAGTTAACCCCCATCAGGCATATCCCTGGTGGCCTAGTTAACCCCCATCAGGCATGTCACAGGTGGCCTAGTTAACCCCCATCAGTCATGTCCCAGGTGGCCTAGTTAACCCCCATCAGGCATATCCCTGGTGGCCTAGTTAACCCCCATCAGGCATGTCCCTGGTGGCCTAGTTAACCCCCATCAGGCATGTCCCTGGTGGCCTAGTTAACCCCCATCAGGCATGTCCCTGGTGGCCTAGTTAACCCCCATCAGGCATGTCCCTGGTGGCCTAGTTAACCCCCATCAGGCATGTCCCTGGTGGCCTAGTTAACCCCCATCAGGCATATCCCTGGTGGCCTAGTTAACCCCCATCAGGCATGTCCCTGGTGGCCTAGTTAACCCCCAAATAAAAAAAATAAACATCCCACTCACCTTACCTCCGCTCCCACGCTGCCCATGTCCTCTTCTGTCCCAGGTCCTCTGTGCCGGTCTTTCTCCTGCAGGCGGTGCGCGATGAAATGACGTCATCGCGCGCGGCCCGCAGGAGACTGAAGACACGCGCCGCTCTGCTGGGGAAGAAGCCGGCACAGACAGCATCCTCCTGTGTCCGGCAGCTGTCACAGACACCGGAGGATGCTGTGTATGCCGCCTCCTTCCTCCTCCAGAGCGGCGCGCATCACAGGGGAGCCGCATCGGGGGGTCTCAGGGGCCGGATGCGGCCCGCGGGCCGGAGGTTCCCCACCCCTGATTTAAATCTTACCCCTACGTCTACTACAACACCTATCATCTTTGATGTGAGAATCCTGAATCAGCTGATCAGCGCCCAAGCCTCACAGATCTCCTGCACAACTGGGACCTCCAGAGTGAAAACTTCTTCTCAACTATTGTACCGACTCAAGAATAAAGATATAAGCAACAGACACAAGTGGGATAATGCCCCCTCACCAGACTGCAACCCCTCTGGAGCAGCAGAAGTATCAGTGATAAGTAGGATTATGCCCCCTCAAGAGACTGCACACCCTCCGGAGCAGTAGTATCAGTGATAGGTAGGATAATACCCCCCTCACCAGACTGCAACCCCTCTGGAGCAGCAGAAGTATCAGTGATAGGTAGGATTATGCCCCTCCTCATCGGCCTTCACCCCCTCCGGAGCAGCAGTATCAGTGATAGGTAGGATAATACCCCCCTCACCAGACTGCACCCCCTCTGGAGCAGCAGAAGTATCAGTGATAGGTAGGATTATGCCCCTCCTCATCGGCCTTCACCCCCTCCGGAGCAGTAGTATCAGTGATAGGTAGGATTATGCCCCCCCTCACCAGACTGCACCCCCTCCGGAGCAGCAGTAGTATCAGTGATAGGTAGGATTATGCCCCCCCTCACCAGACTGCACCCCCTCCGGAGCAGCAGTATCAGTGATACGTAGGATAATACCCCCTCACCAGACTGCACCCCCTCCGAAGCAGCAGTATCAGTGATAGGTAGGATTATACCCCCCTCACCAGACTGCACCCCCTCTGGAGCAGCAGTAGTATCAGTGATAGGTAGGATTATGCCCCCCCTCACCAGACTGCACCCCCTCCGGAGCAGCAGTATCAGTGATACGTAGTATTATGCCCCCCCTCATCTGACTGCACCCCCTCCGGATCAGCAGTATCAGTGATAGGTAGGATTATGCCCCCCCTCACCAGACTGCACCCCCTCCGGAGCAGCAGTATCAGTGATAGGTAGGATAATACCCCCCTCACCAGACTGCACCCCCTCCGAAGCAGCAGCAGTATCAGTGATAGGTAGGATAATACCCCCTCACCAGACTGCACCCCCTCCGGAGCAGCAGTAGTATCAGTGATAGGTAGGATTATGCCCCCCCTCACCAGACTGCACCCCCTCCGAAGCAGCAGCAGTATCAGTGATAGGTAGGATAATACCCCCTCACCAGACTGCACCCCCTCCGGAGCAGCAGCAGTAGTATCAGTGATAGGTAGGATAATACCCCCCTCACCAGACTGCACCCCCTCCGGATCAGCAGTATCAGTGATAGGTAGGATAATGCCCCCCTCACCAGACTGCACCCCCTCTGGAGCAGCAGTATCAGTGATAGGTAGGATAATACCCCCTCACCAGACTGCACCCCCTCCGGATCAGCAGTATCAGTGATAGGTAGGATTATGCCCCCCCTCACCAGACTGCACCCCTCCGGAGCAGTAGTATCAGTGATAGGTAGGATTATGCACCCCTCATCTGACTGCACCCCCTCCGGAGCAGCAGTATCAGTGATAGGTAGGATTATGCACCCCTCATCTGACTGCACCCCTTCCGGAGCAGCAGCAGTAGTATCAGTGATAGGTAGGATAATACCCCCTCACCAGACTGCACCCCCTCCGGAGCAGCAGCAGTATCAGCACTAAAGTAGTAAAAATTCTTGTGATTTTATTCTCACCCTCTAGCGCGATGTTTCGTTTTAGCTCTGAGTAAGGCAAAACATTGCACAAGAGGGAGTGAATAAAGTCACAAGATTTTTGACTACTTTGGTGCCGTCTTCGCTGCTGAATTATTGTACCAAGTCTCCTGGTTCCTTTGAAAGGGCTGCAAGCGGCATCAAGGTGTATAAACCACCGCTAAAGTGACTGGCGGTGTTGGGCTTGTAGCATGACCGCCCAAGGTGAGCAGCAAGTTTAGCCACTTACACACATTTGTTCTGCAGTAATAAGCTATGTGCGCCGCATGGTGTTCTCTCTCTTCTACTAGTATAAAATGGCAGATTACATCTTAAAGCCATGTTCACACAACATATGTTTTGCATAAATCTTAGCTGTTGTTGCAATTTGCAATAACAGCCGCGATTTATGCAAAACATACGTTGTATTTGAATGAATGGAATCCCAGATGGAGCGTATACACATAGTATACGCTCCAGCCGCACAAAAAACTCACATGTAATTTTTCTGCGGCCGTACAGACATGGCAGTTCACACAATGGAGCGTGCGGCTCCGGCCACACGCTCCGTTGTGTGCAGTGGTGAATTCGGATGCGGGTGCACACTGGTGCACCTGCATCCGAATTCAGCAGAAATGAAGATCATCCGGCCAGTACTGCAGTACTATCCGGGATGATCTCCAGTAACACCGGCTGCTCTGTGACCCGGCTGCGTCACAAAACAGTCACTAAATCTAGGTTCACACACAGTATTTTGCAACCAAAACCAGTAGTAGATTGAAAACACAGAAAGGCTATGTTCCCACACTGTAGAAATTTAGTGGATGGCCGCCATTTAATGGCAAATAATTGGCGTTATTTTAAATTTCAACAGCGTGTGAACAGAGCCTTTCTGTGTTTCAGATCCACTCCCGGTTTTGGTTACAAAAAAAATGACCAAAATACTGTGTGAACCCAGCTGTGTGACACCATGCTTACCGCTTTCTTTCCACTGGTGCACTCCTGCTGCTTCTACTGGTCCTGACTCGCTGACAACCCGCTCAGCCAATCACTGCAATGACCTGCTGCAGCCATTGATTGTGAATATTTGCAGTCTTTAAAGTGTCACTGTCGTGAAATTTTTTTTTGCAGAAATCAATAGTCCAGGCGATTTTAAGAAACTTTGTAATTGGGTTTATTATCCGAAAAATGCATTTTTATCATGAAAAAGCAGTTTGAAGCTCTCCCCCCTGTCTTCATTGTTCTCCTATGGAGAGAGCTAAAGAAAAGACCAAAACAGGACAACAAAGAGTTAATCTACAAATCCCTCACGGGATATCTCCTGTGACCATCACCAGTGACCTGTCTGAGCTCAGATTACAGCTGTCACCCAGCTCTGTGCCTGTAATCCTCTGTTATCTGCTTTCTGCTGCCGGCTAACTCCCTCCTTCCTCCTCCCCCCTCCCCTCTCCCTAGAGCAGACAGGGGACGTCTCCTGCAACAAGTCACAATTTTCAGATTTTTCAGAGTGGATGAAAAAGAGGAAGGAGGGGGGGACCTGGGAAAAGGCTTTTTACATGCAGATAATGGCAGATTTGGCTAATAAACCCAATTACAAAGTTTCTTAAAATCGCCTGGACTATTGATTTCTGCAAAAAAAAAAAAATACGACAGTGACTCTTTAAAGTGTTAACTGTTATTTGAATGAACTTTTGACATATGAGAGGTTTAGCTTGGTCGGGGTCTCTCTATGATAGTAACAGCCAGGTGAAGCATCACTCCCAGACCTTGTGCGCAGTCCGGCTGATTACAGGTCACTGTCTCCACTATATTATATGAAGTTTGTTTCCTGTAATCAGCAGAACCCCTAAGAAATACATGTTATTAAATGGCCCAGATTGCAGCCGGGCTGCATAGACTTGGGCAGCGTGCGGTTATGGACGGTGCATTTATGGAGGCATACACGGATGTGTGCAAGAGCCTGGACTGTCATTATAAAAACTTTTGACATCATGCAGATGTGTGAAATGTTTCGATCAGTCGGGGTGTCAGTGCTGAGACCTCATCTGGGGGCTAGATCATCACTCCATCAGTCATGTTACACATGACGGGCCCATAGACTATAATGGAACCCATCTCCTATAATGAGTGCTCAGCCCCTCACTTGCATTATGATGGACTGAGTGACATTCTGGCCATTGTTGGGTGTCTCACCCCTGAGACAGATTAAACTTTTAATCACGTCTGTCTGACATTTTGTATTGACCTTAAAGGGGTACTCTGGTGAAAAATATTTTTTCAAACTAACTTTGTTTATTACTTCTAATTGAAAATCTCCAGTCTTCCCGTACTTATCAGCTGCTGTATGTCCTGCAGGAAGTGGTGTATTGTTTCCAGTCTGACACAGTGCTTTCTGCTGCCACCTCTCTCCATGTCAGGAACTGTCCAGAGCAGCAGAGGTTTTCTATGGGGATTTGCTGCTGCTCTGGACAGTTCCTGACATGGACAGAGGTGGCAGCAGAGAGCACTGTGTCAGACTGGAGAGAATACACCACTTCCTGCAGGACATACAGCAGCTGATAAGTACTGAAAGACTGAAGATTTTTAATTAGAAGTAATTTACTAATCTGTAACTTCTAACATCAGATTTAAAAAATATATATATTTTTTTACCAGAGTACCCCTTTAACGCTTTAATGACCACTGATGTGCTTTTCATGATGGTCCTTTAAAGTCTTATTCCAGCCCAACAGCTTGTGGTGAGGCAAAACCGTCATGGGTCTCCTCTGCTGGAGATTGTAATAGAGGAGCAGACTAGATGGTCATTTTTTCCTTCATCTTCTGAGGCTGTGTTCACACATGACATTTTTGATGTGTTTTTACAGCAATATTGTTGGAATTTCATTAAAGTTTTTACATAAATGGTGCAGTTTTACCACAACTGCATAAATCAGTAACAACTGTATAAGTGACTGGCAGTGCACTAGCATTGCTGGTCACATACACAGCTCTATGCAAAGTCGCTGTACTAACGTGAAAGGTTTGGCGCTGATTATGTCTTTATATGTTGGGTGGGCCCCAAGAATCAATTTCCCTGGTGGGCCAAGGCACCCCAGTCCGACACTGCCTCTGACCACCGGACCTTGCCTCTGACCCTCTGACTACGCACGTTGCCACTGACCACCGCAAGTTGCCACTGACCACCGCAACTTGCCTCTGACCACCGCACCTTGCCACTGACCACTGCACCTTCCCTCTGACCACCGCACCTTGCCTCTGACCACCGCACCTTGCCTCTGACCACCGCACCTTGCCTCTGACCACCGCACCTTGCCTCTGACCACTGCACCTTGCCTCTAACCACCCCAAATTGCCAGTGACCCCCTCCAGATTGCCCGTAACCACGCCAGATTACAGGTACCCACCTCAGATTACCTATTAGCACTAATGGCGAGATTTTACTCCGCTGGCACTACAGGGGCTCTGCAAACGCACCTGGCGCTCAGAAACTTCTTCAGCAAAATCTGATTGAAAAAGCTAATTGGCGCTCCTTTCCTTCTTAGCCCCGCTGTGTGTCCATGCAGTGGTTTATGCCCACATATGAGGTACCTTTTTACTCAGGAGAACCTGCCTTACAAATTTTGGGGTACTTTTTCTCTCTTGTTCCTCGTGAAATTGAGAAATTTCAAACTAAACGAACATATTATTGGAAAAATTAGAGTTTTTCATTTTTACTGTCTAATTTTGAATACTTTCCTCTAACACCTGTGGGGTCAAAATGCTCATCCTACCCCAAGATTAATTCTTTGAGGGGTGTACTTTCCAAAATAGGGTGACTTATGTTTTTTTTTCTCTCTGCTGACACTACAGGGGCGCTGCAAATGCACCTGGCGCTCGGAAACTTCTTCAGCAAAATCTGCAATGGAAAAGTTAATTGGCGCTGCCTTCCTTCTGAGCCCTGCTGTGTGCCCATACAGTGGTTTACGCCCACATATGGGGTACCGTAGTACTCAAGAGAACCTGCGTTACAAATTTTGGGGTGCTTTTTCTCTCATGTTCCTTTTGAAAATGAGAAACTTTAATCTAAACGTATATACTATTGGAAAATTTAAATTTTTCATTTTTTTTACGGCCTAATGGTGAATACTTTCCTCCAGCCCCTGTAGGGTTAAAATGCTCATTATACCCCTAGATTAATTCTTTAAGGTGTGTAGTTTCCAAAATGTCACTTATGGGGGTTTCCAGTATACAAGCCTCCTAAATTAACTTAAAAAAAGAACTGGTCCCTAAAAAAATCAGTTTGGGCAACTTTCACGAAAATGTGGTAATTTGCTGATAAATTTCTAAGCCCCGTAACACCCTAAAAAAGTTAAATATGTTTATGAAATGAAGCCAGAATAAAGAGGACATATCGGTAATGTGACTTAGTAACTAATTTATGTGATACGACTTTCTTTTTTTAGAAGCAGAGAATTTCAAAGTTCATAAAAAACACACAAAGTAGTGACCAAATTTTGCCACTAATATAAAGTGCCATATGTGACAAAATACAATCTCAGAATCGCTAGCATACGTTAAAGCATCACTGAGCTATAAGCGCATAAAGTGAGACAGGTCAGATTTTGAAAAATGAGCCTGGTCTTTTAGGTGCAAATAGGCTTGGTCTTGAAGGGGTTAAAGAGGTTATCCAGTACTACAAAAACATGGCCACTTTCTTCCAGAGACTGCACCGCTCTTGTTTCCAGTTCAGGTGTGGTTTACAATTAAAGGGGTTATCCAGTAATACAAAAACATGACTACTTTCTTCCAGACACAGCATGACTCTTGTCTCCAGTTCAGGTGCGGTTTGCAATTAAGCTCCATTCATTTCAATGGAAATGAGTTACAAAACCCCACCCAAACTGGAGACAACAGTAGGGGGAAAGTGGCCATGTTTTTGTAGCGCTGGATAACCCCTTTAAGTTTTGCTGCTCAGTTCCATTGAAGTGAATGGAGCTTAATTGCAAACTGCACCTGAACTGGAAACAAGAGTCATGTTGTCTCTGAAAGAAAGTGGCCATGTTTTTGTAGCACTGGATAAGGCTAGGTTCACACTGCCTTTTTGAAATCCGTTTTTTTCATCCGTTTTGTGCAAAAAAAAGATGAAAAACGGATGAAACAAAACGGATACATTTGTGTACATCCGTTTTTCCGTTGACTTCCAATGTAAAAAAAAAAAAAAGGATCAAAACGAATCAGTTTTTTTAAACGAACACAAAACTAGTGTCAGCTTCGTTTTGATCCGTTTTTTTACAATGGAAGTCTATGGAAAAACGGATTAAAACGGATGCACACAAATGCATCTGTTTTTTGCAAAAAACGGATGAAAAAAACGAATTACAAAAACGCAGTGTGAACCTAGCCTAACCCCTTTAACCTCTTAAGGACATAGGACGTACCGGTACGTCCTATGTCCTCACTTGCACTTCAAAGCGGGGCCGCGCGGCGGCCCCGCTTTGAAGTGCCGCGATCCCGGGTGCCGCGTGTAGCCCGGGACCGCTGCTATTAGCGGGCACGGTCTGATCGCCGTGCCCGCTAATTAGCTAATCGGAGGCAGCTGTCAAAGTTGACAGCTGCCTCCGATTACCGGAGGCAACGTTTCCCTGGTGTCTAGTGGGGGAGATCGCTCCTCCGGGACCTTGTCCCGGAGGAGCAATCTCGGTTACTGATGCCGGCCGGGGACGCGTCCAAGATGGCGCCGTCCTCGGCTCGGCACTCGTTCGTTTTCGGCTGCAGCAGCCGAAAGCAAACGAGTGCCGATCTCATGGATCTCTGCAGCATATCTATGCTGCAGAGATCTCAATGAGAGATCACAGTGTATATACTAGAAGTCCCCCAGGGGGGCTTCTAGTATATGTGTAAAAAAAAAAAAAAAAAGTGTTGTTAATAGTAAAAAGCCCCCTCCCCTAATAAAAGTCTGAATCACCCCCTTTTCCCAGGTTTTAAATAAAAGTAAACAAATAAATAAATAAATAAACATGTTTGCTATCGCCGCGTGCGTAATCGCCCGAACTATTAATTAATCACATTCCTGATCTCGTACGGTAAACGGCGTCAGCGCAAAAAAATCCCAAAGTGCAAAATTGCGCATTTTTGGTCGCATCAAATCCAGAAAAAATTTAATAAAAAGCGATCAAAAAGACGTATATGCGCAATCAAGGTACCGATAGAAAGATCAAATCATGGCGCAAAAACTGACACCTCGCACAGCCCCATAGACCAAAGGATAAAAGCGTTATAAGCCTGGGAATGGAGCGATTTTAAGGAACGTATATTGGTTAACAACGGTTTGAATTTTTTACAGGCCATCAGATACAATATAAGTTATACATGTTATATATCGTTTTAATCGTAACGACTTGAGGAACATGCATAACAAGTCAGTTTTACCCCAGGGCGAATGGCGTAAAAACACATTTCCCCCAAATAAAAGAAATGCGTTTTTTTTTTTCAATTTCACCACACTTTGAATTTTTTTCTGGTTTCGCAGTGTACTTTATGCAAAAATTCAGCCTGTAATTGCAAAGTACAATTAGTGATGCAAAAAATAAGGGCTCATGGGGGTTTCTAGGTGGAAAAATGCAAGTGCTATGACCTTTTAAACACAAGGAGGAAAAACCGAAAACGTAAAAACGAAAATGGGCCCCGTCCTTAAAGGGTTAAAGGGTTAAAGTGTCACTGTCGTGAATTTTTTTTTTGCAGAAATCAATAGTCCAGGCGATTTTAAGAAACTTTGTAATTGGGTTTATTATCCGAAAAATGCATTTTTATCATGAAAAAGCAGTTTGAAGCTCTCCCCCCTGTCTTCATTGTTCTCCTATGGAGAGAGCTAAAGAAAAGACCAAAACAGGACAACAAAGAGTTAATCTACAAATCCCTCACGGGATATCTCCTGGGACAGTCACCAGTGACCTGTCTGAGCGCGGATTACAGCTGTCACCCAGCTCTGTGCCTGTAATCCTCTGTTATCTGCTTTCTGCTGCCGGCTAACTCCCTCCTTCCTCCTCCCCCCTCCCCTCTCCCTAGAGCAGACAGGGGACGTCTCCTGCAACAAGTCACAATTTTCAGATTTTTCAGAGTGGATGAAAAAGAGGAAGGAGGGGGGGGACCTGGGAAAAGGCTTTTTACATGCAGATAATGGCAGATTTGGCTAATAAACCTAATTACAAAGTTTCTTAAAATCGCCTGGACTATTGATTTCTGCAAAAAAAAAAAAAATACGACAGTGACTCTTTAACCCTTTAACCCCTTGAGGACCCGGCCCAAAATGACCCAGTGGACCAGGCCAAATTTTGTGATTTTGACCTGTTTCACTTTATCCATTAATAATGTCTAGATGCTTTTACATATCCTAATGATTCTGAGAATGTTTTCTCGTGACATATTCTACTTTATATTACTGGTAAATTTGAGTGGATATTTATAGCGAATACTTGTGAAAAATCACAAAATAATGTGAAAAATTGTGAAAATTTTCATTTTTCTAACTTTGAAATATTCTGCCTGTAAGGAAAATAGTTATACCACATAAATTAGACACTAAATAACATTAGCGATATGTTTACTTTATGTTGGCAGCATTTTTTAAACTTGCTTTCAATTTTTTAAAACACTGGAAAGCTTAAAAGTTTAGCAACAATTTCCCAAATTTTTGAGAAAATTTCAAAATCAGCTTTTGTTAGGGACCAGTTGAGGTTTGAAGTGAATTTAAGGGGATTGTATGTAATAACCCCCCCCACAAATCACCCCATTTCAGAAACTGCACCCCCTAAACTGTTCAAAATCACTCCCAAAAAGTTTTTTAACTCTTTAGTTGAGTCACAGAAATAAAAGCTAAATGTGTAAGAAAATTGAAAATTTCAATTTTCTGTGCACAAATTATATTGTAATCCAATTTCTCTCATAGTAGAAAACCTATTACCAGAGAAATGCACCACAAAATGTATTGCCCTGTTTCTGCAGTTTAGAGAAATACCCCATATGTGGACGTGAAATGCCAAGTGGGCGCTAGGAAAGCCTCCAAAGGGAAGGAGCGCTGTTTGGATTTTGGAAGCTGGATTTGGCCAGATTGGAGGACGGAGGCCATGTTGCCTTTACAAAGGCCCAGTGCTGCCAAAACAGTAGAAACCCCCCACAAGTGACACCATTATGGAAACTACACCCCTCAAGGAACGTAACAAGGGGTGTAGTGAGCATATGGACCCTATTGGTGGCAGGCACAATCTGCTAAGAAAATGAAAAATTACTTTTTTTTGACCAAAAAGTTAG
Source organism: Dendropsophus ebraccatus (assembly GCF_027789765.1). NCBI lineage: Eukaryota > Metazoa > Chordata > Amphibia > Anura > Hylidae > Dendropsophus > Dendropsophus ebraccatus. The sequence continues at coordinate 217,507,806 of NC_091454.1, read as the reverse complement.
TCTAGCCTCAAATTTTTCATTTTCACAAGTGGTTGAAAAAGAAAAAAACCTGCTAGACATGTAGAGAAATTCCCCCCGAGTACGGAAATACCCCACATGTGGACGTGAAATGCCAAGTGGGCGCTAGGAAAGCCTCCAAAGGGAAGGAGCGCCGTTTGGATTTTGGAAGCTGGATTTGGCCAGATTGGAGGACGGAGGCCATGTTGCCTTTACAAAGGCCCAGTGCAGCCAAAACAGTAGAAACCCCCCACAAGTGACACCATTATGGAAACTACACCCCTCAAGGAACGTAACAAGGGGTATAGTGAGCTTATGGACCCCACTGGTGACCGGTACAAATGTGGAACAATGTGCCGTGAAAATGAAAAATTTTATATTTTTCAAATGTGGAACAATGTGCCGTGAAAATGAAAAATTTTATATTTTTAACTAAAATGTTAGTCTAGCCTCACATTTTTCATTTTCACAAGGGGTTAAAAAAGAAAAAAACCTGCTAGACATGTAGAGCAATTCCCCCCGAGTACGGAAATACCCCACATGTGGACGTGAAATGCCAAGTGGGCGCTAGGAAAGCCTCCAAAGGGAAGGAGCGCTGTTTGGGTTTTGGAAGCTGGATTTGGCCAGATTGGAGGACGGAGGCCATGTTGCCTTTACAAAGGCCCAGTGCTGCCAAAACAGTAGAAACCCCCCACAAGTGACACCATTATGGAAACTACACCCCTCAAGGAACGTAACAAGGGGTGTAGTGAGCATATGGACCCTATTGGTGGCAGGCACAATCTGCTAAGAAAATGAAAAATTACTTTTTTTTGACCAAAAAGTTAGTCTAGCCTCAAATTTTTCATTTTCACAAGTGGTTGAAAAAGAAAAAAACCTGCTAGACATGTAGAGAAATTCCCCCCGAGTACGGAAATACCCCACATGTGGACGTGAAATGCCAAGTGGGCGCTAGGAAAGCCTCCAAAGGGAAGGAGCGCCGTTTGGATTTTGGAAGCTGGATTTGGCCAGATTGGAGGACGGAGGCCATGTTGCCTTTACAAAGGCCCAGTGCAGCCAAAACAGTAGAAACCCCCCACAAGTGACACCATTATGGAAACTACACCCCTCAAGGAACGTAACAAGGGGTATAGTGAGCTTATGGACCCCACTGGTGACCGGTACAAATGTGGAACAATGTGCCGTGAAAATGAAAAATTTTATATTTTAACTAAAATGTTAGTCTAGCCTCACATTTTTCATTTTCACAAGGGGTTAAAAAAGAAAAAAACCTGCTAGACATGTAGAGCAATTCCCCCCGAGTACGGAAATACCCCACATGTGGACGTGAAATGCCAAGTGGGCGCTAGGAAAGCCTCCAAAGGGAAGGAGCGCTGTTTGGGTTTTGGAAGCTGGATTTGGCCAGATTGGAGGACGGAGGCCATGTTGCCTTTACAAAGGCCCAGTGCTGCCAAAACAGTAGAAACCCCCCACAAGTGACACCATTATGGAAACTACACCCCTCAAGGAACGTAACAAGGGGTGTAGTGAGCATATGGACCCTATTGGTGGCAGGCACAATATGCTAAGAAAATGAAAAATTACTTTTTTTTGACCAAAAAGTTAGTCTAGCCTCAAATTTTTCATTTTCACAAGTGGTTGAAAAAGAAAAAAACCTGCTAGACATGTAGAGCATTTCCCCACGAGTACGGAAATACCTCACATGTGGACGTGAAATGCCAAGTGGGCGCTAGGAAAGCCTCCAAAGGGAAGGAGCGCCGTTTGGATTTTGGAAGCTGAATTTGGCCAGATTGGAGGACGGAGGCCATGTTGCCTTTACAAAGGCCCAGTGCTGCCAAAACAGTAGAAACCCCCCACAAGTGACCCCATTATGGAAACTACACCCCTCAAGGAACGTAACAAGGGGTATAGTTAGTATATGGACCCCACTGGTGGCAGGCACAATATGGGACAATGGGTTGTAAAAATTAAAAAATGAATTTTTTCATTTTCACAGCACATTGTTCCACCTATGTGCCTTCCACCAGTGGGGTCCATATGCTTACTACACCCCTTTTTAGATTCGTTGAGGGGTGTACTTTCCATAATGGGGTCACTTGTGGGTATTTTCACTGTTTTGGCAGCACAGGCGCTTTGTAAAGTCAACATGGTGTCCGTCCTCTATTTCTGCCAAATCCAGCTTCCAAAACGGTGCTCCTTCCCTTTGGAGGCTTTCCTTGCGCCCGCTTGGCACTTTAAGTCCACATGTGAGGTATTTCCATACTCGGGGGCAAATTCTCTACATGTTTAGGGGGTATTTTTTTCTTCTAACCCCTTGTGAAAATGAAAGATTCTAAGCTAGACCAACATTTTAGTATAAAAAAATTAAATTTTTTTAGACTAAAAGGTTGGTCTAGCCTGGAATCTTTCATTTTCTCAAGGGGTTAAAAGTGGGGTGGATGGGGAATGAGCAGAGCAATTTCCGCCGAAGGGGGAAATACCCCACAAGTGGACATACATTACTAAGTGGACACAGGACAAGCCTCCAAAAGGACAGAGTGCCCTCTTGAGGCCGGAAAGGATCATTGAAGCCATGTTAAATTAACAAAGCCCCCAGGTTACCAAGACAGTAGATATGCCCCACAAGTGACCCCATTATGGAAACTACACCCCTCAAGGAATTTAACAAGGGGTGTAGTGACCATATGGACCCCACTTGTGGGGGGTATCCACTTTGCATATAGGTGTGGAAATGAATTGCTATGTGGGCACAGGACAAGCCTCCAAAAGGACAGAGTGCCCTTTTGAGGCCGGAATGCCCTTTTGAGCCCTCATGCTACACGGACCTCACTGGTGACCGGCACATAGGTAGGGTTAAAAGAGAAAAATAAATTAGACATGCACGGAGTTGGCTGACAGTTGCAGACATTCTCAGGAAAATAAATAGAAAAATGCCCAAGCAAAAGGACGCCATTACAGAAACTACACCACCCAAGAAATGTATTTAGGAGGTGTAGGGTGCAAAAGCATTTCAAAAATTTATTTTCCTGGACTGAATGTGCTGCAGTAGTTGAAAATTAGAAATGCCAATTTTCACACTGCTCAACTGTAAGGCCAGTATGACTCTCCACGTCGGCATTTGATGCCGTCATGGAAAGTCTGCCCTCCACTAAAGGGCCAGTTCACACTGAGTAAACACGGCGTTATTCCGTGGCGGACCTCTCCGCCGTGCTCAGTGTGCTGCTGTAAGTGAATGAGAGGGTGCTTGCTGGTCCGCTCCCTGTCCTCTCCGCTCAAACTAGCGTGCGTCCTCTCATTCACTTACAGGAGCACACTGAGCACGGTGGGATTTACACCGTGTTTACTCATTGTGAACTGGCCCTAAGGGTGCGTTCACACCGAGCAATAACGTTGGAATTCCACCTGCCCCAGTGTAAACCAGTGTGTCTATGGGAGGGCTTGCACGCCTCCGCTCAAAGAACTGACATGTAAATTCTTTGAGCGGAGACGCACGAGCCCTCCCATACTAACACTGTTTGAGACTGAGACAAGTGGAGCTCTGCTTTGGAATTCCCCCGATTTTGCTCAGTGTGATCATGCCCTAATTATGCCGTGTATGTCCCTTCTAGAAAAAAAAATCTAAATCTGGCTCTAATTGTAAGCCTGCAAATACAATGGGCCTTGGGAGCCCATGTGTATTTGAGGTCTAAATTAGGAGATAGGCACGGCATTGGCTGACAGTTGAAACATAGAAGCTCAACTGTCAGGCCAGTATGATTTTCCACATCGGCATGTGATGCCGACATGGAAAGTCTGCCCTCCACTAATTATGCCGTGTATTGGTCTATTTACACAGAAAGATTATCTGACAGATTATCTGCCAAAGATTTGAAGCCAAAGCCCGAATGGATTTGAAAGAGGAGAAATCTCAGACTTTCCTTTATGACCTGATCTCTGTTTATAGTCTGATTCCAAAGCTGGAAACAGACTATAAACAGAGATCAGGTCATAAAGGAAAGCCTGAGATTTCTCCTCTTTCAAATCCATTCCTGGCTTTGGCTTCAAATCTTTGGCAGATAATCTTTCCGTGTATATGGACCCTATGTCCCCTATATAAAAAAATAAATAAATAAAAATAAACCCTACATGTGGCCAGTAGAGATGAGCGAACTGTTCGGACTTTTGGTCCAATGGCATCATCGCTCTCTCGTCATGCTTGTGATTCCGGCCGCATAGTTCCGCTCACGGGAATATGTGGCCAGGATATTCCAGGCAATCCATGTAGAATTCCCTGGAATATCCTGCCCGCATATTCGCGGGAGCACAACTATGCAGCCGGGATCACAGGCATGACGAGAGAGCGACCAAAAGTCCGACGGTCCGCTCATCTTTAGTGGCCAGTGACTCGAATTGGAAAGGACAAATTTGGGAATTTTGAAGATTGGCAATTAATACTCCATAGACGTATGGTACGTCTTGAAGCATTCTTTCATGCAGAGGCCAGGTTTATCAGGACAGGTATCACACTGATAACACGTGTCCTTTCTAAACCCCTTTTTGTAGCACACACGACACTTTTTCTGGCTTTTGCCCTTCTTGCCAGTGTGAGGGACTTCGCCAGGAAAGTGCTGTCCTGGCACGATACGGGGACCTCCAGTTGCAGCTGCAGAAGTACTAGGCCCTCCTCCTTCTCCTCCACAAAAAATCAGGGCCTTGACAACTGCCTCCTGAAACTGGAGGTATTTCCCACGGTGGCCGGCACAACGGTAAAGTACAAACGCGTTGTACATTGCCGTTTGGACCATGTGCACGGCTAACTTCTTGTACCAGATGTTTGTTTTTCGCAGAGCACTATATGGCTTGAGGACTTGATCTGAAAGATCAACTCCTCCCATATACCGATTGTAGTCCAAAATACAATCGGGTTTGAGTGCTACTGCGGTGGTACCGCGGACAGGAACAGGGGTCGTGCCAGGACCATGGATAGTAGTCAAAATAAGGACATCGCGTTTGTCCTTATATTTGACTAATAACATGTTGTCGCTACAATGGGCCTTGAAGACACCCCGTCGCAGTACTTCTGCCACAGGGTGACTCGGGAGACCTCTCTGGTTTTTCCTCACAGTGCCGCAAGCTACAGTAGCTCGGGTACTGAGGGATTTGAAAAGAGGGAGACTGGTATAAAAGTTATCCACGTAGAGGTGGTAACCTTTATCCAGTAGTGGGAACATCAGTTCCCACACAAGCTTCCCACTAACTCCCAGAGTGGGGGGACATTCTGGAGGTTGGATGTGGGTGTCCCTCCCTTCATAAACTCTAAATCTGTGAGTGTACCCTGAGGTACTCTCACAGAGTTTGTAGAGTTTGATGCCGTACCTTGCCCTCTTACTTGGAAGGTACTGGCGAAATTGGACTCTCCCCTTGAAGCTGACAAGGGATTCGTCAATGGAGATATATTTCCCTGGGATATATACCTCTGAAAATTTGGCCGCGAGATGATCAATGACCGGCCTAATTTTGTATAGGCGGTCGTAAGAGGGATCATCTCGGGGGGGGGCACCTTGCATTATCGTTGTAATGCAGGAATTTAAGGATGGCCTCAAAGCGATGCCTTGTCATGGCCATCCGGTGTATTGGAGTGTTATATAAAATATCCACACTCCAATACTGCCTAATTCGGGGTTTTTTAACTAGCCCCATGTGCAGCAGAAGACCCCAAAACGTGGTCATTTCTGCTGCATCAACTGGGGTCCAGCTGTGGGATCCCGAAAAAAAAGAGGAGACGGGGTGCTGAGCCAGAAACTGCTGGGCGTACAAATTAGTTTGTACGACCATCAGACTTATCAGTTCTTCACTGAAAAAGAGTTTAAAAAAGTCTATTTCAGTGAAGCCTGAGGGGTCAAATTGGATTCCCGATTGTCCCACAAAATCAGGAATCTGTGGCTCAAAATTGGGGGGGGCTGGGGTCCAGATGGGCTCACTTGTATGGGGGGCTGGGGTGAAGATGGGAGCACTGGGGTGGAGATCGGGGGAGGCTGCCCGAGGCGTTCGCCTTGGACGCCTTCGGCGCCTTGGGGTCTCATCATCACTAAATGATGAACAGGAGGAGGAGGAGGAGGAAGTCGAAACAAGGAAAGTAGGATCTTCCTCTTCTCCCTCACTCGCTGTTTCGGTGTCAGAGGCAATAAGAGCATATGCCTCTTCAGCCGAAAAAAGGCGTTGGGACATTTTTTTTTTAAGATTTAGATATGGGGGTTTATGTAAATCAGTAAACTTTATTTGTGTAGTGTGTGTGTTTTTTACACTTTTAACTTTTCAGATGAAAAGAAACTGTGCCCACTTGTTGCTGATCAGTGATTAGTCACTGATCAGAACAAGAGAGACAGGGGGGATGGCAGAGGGGTGGGCAGGTGTGGGGGTGGGTGGCGGAGGAACTGTCTGAGTGGGCAGAGAGTCGGGGAGAGGCTGGCACAGGGGTGGGCAGGTGAGGTGGCCTGGTGAGGGGGAGGGTGGCAGAGAAACGGTCTGAGTGGGCAAAGAGACTCAGGGGGAGAGGTTGGCACAGGGGTGGGAAAGTGAGGTGGGCAGGTGAGGGGGCGGCACGGAGGAACGGTCTGAGGGGGGCAAAGAGAGGCAGGGGGACCGCTAGCAGCACAGAGGATGCTGCTAGCAGGATCTCCCTGCACACACTATGCCACCGACAGACGCAACAGCACAGGCGGCACGGAGCGGCGCAGGGGGAATCACAAAAAAAGGTTTTTACAAAAAAAAAAAAAAACCTGTGCTCACTTGTTGCTGATCAGTGATGAGTCACTGATCAGAACAAGAGAGACAGGAGCAGCAGCAGCAGTAGAACTACTGTTGCTGCTGCACAGTCAGAAATTTCAGGGAATCAGCCAGGAACACACAGAGGGCACTGCTGGCTGATCACTCTGCACTATGCCACCAACGAGGCTGGCACAGATTGGGGGGAGCACAAAAACAGTGGGAGGGCACAGGGGAGAAGAGGAGGATGACAGGGGGGAGAAGAGGAGGATGACAGGGGGGGGGGGGAGGCTAATGGAGGATGAAGGGGGCGGATGTCACAGGAGGCGGATGTCACAGGGGGACAGAAGGCACAGGGGGACAGAAGGCACAGGGGGACAGAAGGCACAGGGGGACAGATGGCACAAGGGAGGAGGTGAGGGCGGATGGCACAAGGGAGGAGGTGAGGGTGGATGGCACAAGGCAGGAGGTGGGGGCTGATGGCACAAGGGAGGAGGTGGGGGTGGATGGCACAAGGGAGGAGGTGGGGGCTGATGGCACAAGGGAGGAGGTGGGGGCTGATGGCACAAGGGAGGAGGTGGGGGTGGATGGCACAAGGGAGGAGGTGAGGGTGGATGGCACAAGGGAGGAGGTGAGGGTGGATGGCACAAGGCAGGAGGTGGGGGCTGATGGCACAAGGGAGGAGGTGAGGGCGGATGGCACAAGGGAGGAGGTGAGGGTGGATGGCACAAGGGAGGAGGTGAGGGTGGATGGCACAAGGGAGGAGGTGAGGGTGGATGGCACAAGGCAGGAGGTGGGGGCTGATGGCACAAGGGAGGAGGTGGGGGTGGATGGCACAAGAGAGGAGGTGAGGGTGGATGGCACAAGGGAGGAAGTGAGGGTGGATGGCACAAGGGAGGAGGTGGGGGCTGATGGCACAAGGGAGGAGGTGGGGGCTGATGGCACAAGGGAGGAGGTGGGGGCTGATGGCACAAGGGAGGAGGTGGGGGCTGATGGCACAAGGGAGGAGGTGGGGGCTGATGGCACAAGGCAGGAGGTGGGGGCTGATGGCACAAGGGAGGAGGTGGGGGTGGATGGCACAAGGGAGGAGGTGGGGGCTGATGGCACAAGGGAGGAGGTGGGGGCTGATGGCACAAGGGAGGAGGTGGGGGTGGATGGCACAAGGGAGGAGGTGAGGGTGGATGGCACAAGGGAGGAGGTGAGGGTGGATGGCACAAGGCAGGAGGTGGGGGCTGATGGCACAAGGGAGGAGGTGAGGGCGGATGGCACAAGGGAGGAGGTGAGGGTGGATGGCACAAGGGAGGAGGTAGGGGCTGATGGCACAAGGGAGGAGGTGGGGGTGGATGGCACAAGAGAGGAGGTGAGGGTGGATGGCACAAGGGAGGAAGTGAGGGTGGATGGCACAAGGGAGGAGGTGGGGGCTGATGGCACAAGGGAGGAGGTGGGGGTGGATGGCACAAGAGAGGAGGTGAGGGTGGATGGCACAAGGGAGGAAGTGAGGGTGGATGGCACAAGGGAGGAGGTGGGGGCTGATGGCACAAGGGAGGAGGTGGGGGCTGATGGCACAAGGGAGGAGGTGGGGGCTGATGGCACAAGGGAGGAGGTGGGGGCTGATGGCACAAGGGAGGAGGTGGGGGCTGATGGCACAAGGGAGGAGGTGAGGGCGGATGGCACAAGGGAGGAGGTGAGGGCGGATGGCACAAGGCAGGAGGTGGGGGCTGATGGCACAAGGGAGGAGGTGGGGGTGGATGGCACAAGGGAGGAGGTGAGGGTGGATGGCACAAGGGAGGAGGTAGGGGCTGATGGCACAAGGGAGGAGGTGAGGGTGGATGGCACAAGGGAGGAGGTGAGGGTGGATGGCACAAAGGAGGAGGTGAGGGTGGATGGCACAAGGGAGGAGGTGAGGGTGGATGGCACAAGGGAGGAGGTAGGGGCTGATGGCACAAGGGAGGAGGTGAGGGTGGATGGCACAAGGGAGGAGGTGAGGGTGGATGGCACAAGGGAGGAGGTGAGGGTGGATGGCACAAGGGAGGAGGTGGGGGCTGATGGCACAAGGGAGGAGCTGGGGGCTGATGGCACAAGGGAGGAGGTGAGGGCGGATGGCACAAGGCAGGAGGTGGGGGCTGATGGCACAAGGGAGGAGGTGGGGGTGGATGGCACAAGGGAGGAGGTAGGGGCTGATGGCACAAGGGAGGAGGTGAGGGTGGATGGCACAAGGGAGGAGGTGAGGGTGGATGGCACAAGGGAGGAGGTAGGGGCTGATGGCACAAGGGAGGAGGTGAGGGTGGATGGCACAAGGGAGGAGGTGAGGGTGGATGGCACAAGGGAGGAGGTGGGGGCTGATGGCACAAGGGAGGAGGTGGGGGCTGATGGCACAAGGGAGGAGGTGAGGGTGGATGGCACAAGGGAGGAGGTGAGGGTGGATGGCACAAGGGAGGAGGTGGGGGCTGATGGCACAAGGGAGGAGGTGGGGGCTGATGGCACAAGGGAGGGGGTGGGTGCTGATGGCACAAGGGAGGGGGTGGGTGCTGATGGCACAAGGGAGGGGGTGGGTGCTGAAGGCACAAGGGAGGGTGCGGGGGCGGGGCAGAGGCGGATCAGAAGCAGGGGAAGTGGTAGCAGCACAGAGTGTGCTGCTAACACGATCTCCCTGCTGAGGGCACCGGGCAGCAACGGGGCAGTACCGGGGGGCACACGGGACTCACGTACACCCTCCCTGCTCGCCGATCCTGACGAAAAGGAGGGCGAGCAGGGAGGGATCAATATTTTGGACTGCCCGCCTCGCCCGTGATTGGCCGGTTACCGGCAAACGGCCAATCCGGACGATCGGGGGGCGGGGGTCACGTGGGACACGTCCCAGGCATAACCGTGATTGGTGCTGTCTCTGACAGCACCAATCACGGTTTATCAACGTCATATCGTCCCACAATGCATCAGAATCGCTGTGATTGGCTGCCCTTAGTTTGCCAGCCAATCACAGCGATCGTGATGGCGTGGGGGGGCGCGATTCCGCGGCTGCAGGTAAGCAAAAGATGGCTGCTGAAATAATCAGCAGCCATCTTTACTTTATATGGTCACATTAACCCCTGCAGCCGCGGAATGCCCAGGGCGTACAGTTACGCCCTAGGTCGTCTGGGGACAGACTTCCATGGCGTAACTATACGCCCTGGGTCGTCTAAGGGTTAAGGACATGGCCCATTTTCGTTTTTACGTTTTCGGTTTTTCCTCCTTGTGTTTAAAAGGTCATAGCACTTGCATTTTTCCACCTAGAAACCCACATGACCCCTTATTTTTTGCGTCACTAATTGTACTTTGCAATTACAGGCTGAATTTTTGCATAAAGTACACTGCGAAACCAGAAAAAAATTCAAAGTGTGGTGAAATTGAAAAAAAAAATGCATTTCTTTTATTTGGGGGAAATGTGTTTTTACGCCATTCACCCTGGGGTAAAACTGACTTGTTATGCATGTTCCTCAAGTCGTTACGATTAAAACGATATATAACATGTATAACTTATATTGTATCTGATGGCCTGTAAAAAATTCAAACCGTTGTTAACCAATATACGTTCCTTAAAATCGCTCCATTCCCAGGCTTATAGCGCTTTTATCCTTTGGTCTATGGGGCTGTGCGAGGTGTCATTTTTTGCGCCATGATGTGATCTTTCTATCAGTACCTTGATTGCGCATATACGACTTTTTGATCGCTTTTTATTACATTTTTTCTGGATTTGATGCGACCAAAAATGCGCAATTTTGCACTTTGGGATTTTTTTGCGCTGACGCCGTTTACCGTACGAGATCAGGAATGTGATTAATTAATAGTTCGGGCGATTACGCACGCGGCGATACCAAACATGTTTATTTATTTATTTATTTGTTTACTTTTATTTAAAACCTGGGAAAAGGGGGGTGATTCAGACTTTTATTAGGGGAGGGGGCTTTTTACTATTAACAACACTTTTTTTTTTTTTTTACACATATACTAGAAGCCCCCATGGGGGACCTCTAGTATATACACTTGGATCTCTCATTGAGATCTCTGCAGCATAGATATGCTGCAGAGATCCATGAGATCGGCACTCGTTTGCTTTCGGCTGCTGCAGCCGGAAGTAAACGAGTGCCGAGCCGAGGACGGCGCCATCTTGGACGCGTCCCCGGCCGGCATCAGTAACGGAGATCGCTCCTCCGGGACAAGGTCCCGGAGGAGCGATCTCCCCCACTAGACACCAGGGAAACGTTGCCTCCGGTAATCAGAGGCAGCGCGGCCCCGCTTTGAAGTGCAAGTGAGGACATAGGACGTACCGGTACGTCCTATGTCCTTAAGAGGTTAACCCCTTCGTGCTGCAGCTAGTTTGGGCCTTAATGACCAGGCTAATTTTTCAAAATCTGACCTGTCTCACTTTATGCTCTTATAGCTCAGTGATGCTTTAACGTATGCTAGCGATTCTGAGATTGTTTTTTCGTGACATATGGCACTTTGTTAGTGGCAAAATTTGGTCACTATTTTGTGTGTTTTTTGTGAAAAACATCAAAATATGAAAAATGTAAAAAATTTGCATTTTATGAACTTTGAAATTCTCTGCTTCTAAAAAAAGAAAGTTGTATTACATAAATTAGTTACTAAGTCACATTACCAATATGTCTTCTTTATTCTGGCATAATTTGGTAAACATATTTTACTTTTTTAGGGTATAAACCCACACACCGTATACGCAGCAGATATGCAACAAAAACGCAGAAGATTTGTTGGTACAGATTTGATGCTGTGTTCAGTTATTTAGATCTAATCTGCTGCGAGTTTGCTGCGAGTTTGCTGCGAGTTTGCTGCGTATCGCAGCAGCAAATACGCTGCATATACGGTGTGTGGGTTTATACCCTTAGGGTGTTATGGGGCTTAGAAATGTATCAGCAAATTATCACATTTTCATGAAACTGATTTTTTTAGGGACCAGTTCTTTTTTTAAATGGATTTAGAAGTCTGGTATCCTGAAAACCCCCATAAGTGACCCCATTTTGGAAACTACACACCTTAAAGAATTAATCTAGGGGTATAATGAGCATTTTAACCCTACAGGGGCTGGAGGAAAGTATTCACAATTAGGCAGTAAAAAAATTGAAAATTTAAATTTTCCAATAATATATACGTTTAGATTAAAGTTTCTCATTTTCAAAAGGAATATGAGACAAAAAGCACCCCAAAATTTGTAATGCAGGTTCTCTTGAGTACAACGGTACCCCATATGTGGGCGTAAACCACTGTATGGGCACACAGCAGGGCTCAGAAGGAAGGGAGCGCCAATTAGCTTTTCCAATGCAAATTTTGCTGAAGAAGTTTCTGAGCGCCAGGTGCGTTTGCAGTGCCCCTGTAGTGTCAGCAGAGAGAAAACCCCCCATAAGTCACCCCATTTTGGAAAGTACACCCCTCAAAGAATTCATCTTGGTGTGTGGTGACCATTTTGACCCCACAGGTATTACAGGAAAGTATTCAAAAGAAGACAGTAAAAATGAAAAACTCGAATTCTTCCAATAATATGTTCGTTTAGTTTGAAATTTCTCAATTTCACGAGGAACAAGAGGAAAAAAGTACCCCAAAATTTGTAACGCAGGTTCTCCTGAGTACAACGGTACCCCATATGTGGGCATAAACCACTGCATGGGCACACAGGAGGGCTCAGAAGGGAAGGAGCGCCAATTAGCTTTTTCAATGCAGATTTTGCTGCAGAAGTTTCCGAGCGCCAGGTGCGTTTGCAGTGCCCCTGTAGTGCCAGCGGAGTAAAATCTCGCCATAAGTCACTCCATTTTGAAAAGTGCACCCCTCATAGTATTCATCTTGGTGTGTGGTGACCATTTTGACCCCACAGGTATTAGAGGAAAGTATTCAAAAGTAGACAGTAAAAATGAAAAACTCAAATTTTTCCAATATTATGTTCTTTTAGTTTGAAATTTCTCAATTTTATGAGGAACAAGAGGAAAAAAGTACCCCAAAATTTGTAACGCAGGTTCTCCTAAGTGAAAAGGTACCTCATATGTGGGCATAAACCACTGCATGGGCACACAGGAGGGCTCAGAAGGAAAGGAGCGCCAATTAGCTTTTTCAATGCAGATTTTGCTGAAGAAGTTTCCGAGCGCCAGGTGCGTTTGCAGAGCCCCTGTAGTGTCCGCAGAGTAAAATCTCCCAATAAGTCACCCCATTTTAGAAAGTGCACCCCTCAAAGAATTTATTTTGGGGTGTGGTGAGCATTTTGACCCCACAGGTATTTGAGGAAAGTATTCAAAAGTAGACAGTAAAAATGAAAAACTCGATTTTTTCCAATAATATGTTCCTTTAGTTTGAAATTTCTCAATTTCTCGAGGAACAGGAGAGAAATGTCACCCCAATATATGTAAAGCAGGTTCTCCTGAGTAGAACGGTACCCCATATGTGGGCATAAACCACTGTATGGGCACACAGCCGGGCTCAGAAGGGAAGGAGCGCCAATTAGCATTTTCAGTGCAGATTTTTCTGAAGTTTCTGAGCGCCAGGTGCGTTTGCAGAGCCCCTGTAGTGTCAGCAGAATAGATTCCCCCCAAAAGTCACCCCATTTTGGAAAGTGCACCCCTCAAATAATTCATCTTGGGGTGTGGTGACCATTTTTACCCCACAGGTATTAGAGGAAAGTATTCAAAATTGGCCAGTAAAAATGAAAAACTCGAATTTTTCCAATAATATGTTGGTTTAGTTTGAAATTTCTCAATTTGACAAGGAACAGGAGAGAAAACGTACCCCAAAATCTGTAACGCAGGTTCTCCTGAGTACAATGGTACCCCATATGTGGGCATAAACCACTGTATGGGCACACAGCAGGGCTCAGAAGGGAAGGAGCGCCAATTTACAGGAGCAAAACCGCAGCTAGTAATGGTTATTAGAATAGCGCAGTTACTAAAATAGAATAAAAAAAATGAGATTACAGATAATGTGGGGTGGTTACGGGCAACCAGGGGTGGTTATGGGCAACCTGAGGTGGTTACAGGTAATCTGGGGTGGTTACGGACAACATGGGGTGGTCACGGGCAACCTGCTGTGGTTACGGCAACCTGGGGTGGTTACAGGCAACGTGGGGTGGTTATGGGCAACGAGGGGTGGTTATGGGCAACGTGTGGTGGTCACGGGCAACCTGCTGTGGTTACGGCAACGTGGGGTGGTTACATGCAACGTGGGCTGGTTACAGGCAACGTGCGCTGGTTACAGGCAATCTGCTGTGCTTACAGACAATCTGGGATGGTTACAGGAAACGTGGGGTGGTTACGGGCAACCTGCAGTGCTTACAGACAATCTGGGGTGGATACGGGCAACGTGGGGTGGTTACGGGCAACCTGCAGTGCTTACAGACAATCTGGGCTGGTTACGGGCAACGTGGGGTGGTTACGGGCAACCTGCAGTGCTTACAGACAATCTGGGGTGGTTACGGGCAACGTGGGGTGGTTACGGGCAACCTGCAGTGCTTACTGACAATCTGGGCTGGTTACGGGCAACGTGGGGTGGTTACGGGCAATGTGGGGTGGTTACGGATAAACTGAAGTTCTTATAGGCAATCTGGGGTGGATACCTGTTATCTGGCATGGGCACCGCAATCTGGAGGGGGTCATTGGCAATTTGGGGTGGTCAGAGGCGCCGTGGCGTGATCAGAGGCGACGTGTGGTGGTCAGAGGCGACATGCGGTGGTCAGAGGCATCGTGGCGTGGTCAGAGGCATCGTGGCGTGGTCAGAGGCAACGCGCGGTGGTTACGTGCAATCTGGGGGGGGTTACATGTAATCTGGCATGATTACGGGGAACCTGGGGGGTTATGTGCAACCTGGAAGGGTTACAGACAATCTGGGATTGTTACTCATAAACTGAAGTGCTTATAGGTAATCTGGGGTGGGTACATGTAATTTGGGGTGGTTACGGGCAATCGGGAGGGGGTCACTGGCAATTTGTGGTGGTTACGGGCAACGTGCGGTGGTTATGGGCAACGTGCGGTGGTTACGGGCAACGTGCGGTGGTTACGGGCAACGTGCGGTGGTTACGGGTAATCTGGGGAGGGGTTAGGGGTAATTTGGGAGTAAACTGCAATTATTACTATAATAAAAAGTGTGTGTTTTATTTTTTTGTATGTTTGTCACTTTTTGTACTTTACATATTCATTTTCACTGTATTACTATGATTACTGTGATATTTTCTATCTCAGTAATCATAGTTCAGTGACAGAGACCAAATTGGTCTCTGTCACTTTAAATTTTCAGAGTTGGCTGGTTGTGAAGCGCATGCGCACTTCATAACCAGCCAGGACGTCGAGGAGGACGGAGCTCCGTGGATCCGGTGAGTATATGGGGAAGGGGGGGGTGACTGGGGGACGGGGGTGACAGGGGGGGTGGGGGGCGACTTGGGGGGTGGGGGGACATCACTTTTTATCCCCTGTCACCAATCATTCATGGTGACAGGGGATAAAAAGTGCCAGGAGCACATGGCACAAGCGATCAGCGGTATATAGTATATACCGCTGATCGCTTGTACCGGGACCCCACAGGGGGGTCCCTGATGACTGCCCCATGCTCTCCGCTACCTCCGGTGGCGGAGAGCATGGGGCTTTCATTCATTTTAACTTTTACATCGCTGTGAACCGACATTAGTCGGTTCACAGCGATGGCGGCGGCCATCTTGGAAATGATGGCCGCCGGGGGAGGGGGGTTAGTGATCGCCCTACTAGGGGGGGCTGATCTGAGGTCTGGCGGACACTTATTTCATCTCCCCCCGCCGTAGATTCACGGCGGGGGGAGATGAAAGGCGGCGGCACCGGTAATCTCCTTTTCCGACGGCCACCGCTATAACGTAAATAGCGGCGATCGTCGGTAAGGGGGGGGGGGGGGCGGGACGGACCCCACACACTGCCCCAACCCCTCCGGGGGGATGGGGTGGGGGCCGTCCCGACCCCGTAGCCTTATTCTCTGCCATCGCCGTAAAAAGCTGATGGCAGCAGAATAAGGACCATTAGTGACCGCCGTAGAAAGCCGTATCGGCGGTCACTAAGGGGTTAAGTTGCAAAACCTGCAGCCAAACTGGAGACAGGAGCGGTGCTGTCTCTGAAAGAAAGTGGCCGTGTTTTTGTAGTGCTGGATATCTCATTTAACATTCCTCATTTTTTTTTATTAGGACTCAATAAATGTTATGGGAAGGATAAAGGACATTTAGTGGCCTTGTGGCCCATAAGTGGGTGTGATTTTTCTGAATAGAATAGTGCTCCGTACCTCCCTGGTTTATTCAGACACCATTTGCCCTCCTTTTTTCATGTGTCCTGTATGATAATGCCTTAAAATTTACACTGTGCACGTCCTGATTATATACCTTTACCTCCTCTTTTCTTTCCGGCTGGCGGGGAGGATGATATGATGGAGTTCCGATCTTTGGAGCGCATCAATTGTTCCACCTCAATACTCAATGCAGTGGAGCGAATCATGTTTTCCACTTAGCAATAGGGGCCATATTCAGATTAATCCCAAGGTATAATAATCACTGTGCTCCACCCCAGCCTTAGAGACTCCAACCGTAAAGTGCCCATAGGCACCCCACAGTTACATTGTAGGGCACTTGAGAAGCACCTGTCACTCATGCATTTCAAAGCCACAATCATGTTACACCACAGCAATGAAAGGGTTAAGTGACTATCACAGGTAGCAGTCATTAGCAGGGGGGGTCTGCTACATATAGTAGCCAACCCCCTCTACGTTCAGAGCAGCTCAGGAAAGATTCGATGCCGTTGTCACTTTTAACAGCAGCATCTACACAGTTAAATAGCCGACATGAGTGATCGCTCCGTGCTGGCTATTTGAAGTTAATGCATCTGTGAGCAGCGAGAGGGCGGTTAAAAAGAAGGGACGGTACAAAGAGAACATGGAAGATGCTCAGCTTGCTGTCCGCCATGTTCTCTGCAGAATACTCTATGTTAAAGCGGTTGGCCCCTTTATAGTAAAATTGCTCAGTGTACAGTAATAGTAAGTGTACTCACTGTATATACTGACAGCAGCTCCTGTGTACTCACTGTATATACTGACAGCAGCTCCCTGTGTACCCACTGTATATACTGACAGCAGCTTCCTGTGTACTCACTGCATATACTGACAGCAGCTCCTGTGTACTCACTGTATATACTGACAGCAGCTCCCTGTGTACTCACTGGATATACTGACAGCCTCTCCCTGTGTTCTTACTGTATATACTGACAGCAGCTCCCTGTGTACTCACTGTATATACTGACAGCAGCTCCCTGTGTACTCATTGTATATACTGACAGCAGCTCCTGTGTACTCACTGTATATACTGACAGCAGCTCCCTGTGTACTCACTGTATATACTGACAGAAGCTCCCTGTACTCACTGTATATACTGACAGCAGCTCCCTGTACTCACTGTATATACTGACAGCAGCTCCCTGTACTCACTGTATATACTGACAGCAGCTCCCTGTGTACTCACTGTATATACTGACAGCAGCTCCCTGTGTACTCACTGTATATACTGACAGCAGCTCCTGTGTACTCACTGTATATACTGACAGCAGCTCCCTGTGTACTCACTGTATATACTGACAGAAGCTCCCTGTACTCACTGTATATACTAACAGCCTTTCCCTGTGTACTCACTGTATATACCGACAGCAGCTCCCTGTGTACCTCATAGAGCCCTGCTCCAGGCTGGGCTGCTCTGCTGTGTTTCTTTCCATGAGATAGTTGACATGTGTCCACCACTGAGCCTGTATATGTCTATGGAGGACACAGGGGACCGGGCATGGTCACATGCTCCTCCATGTCGGCAGGGCCATCTTTCCCATTGGGCAGGGTAGGTAAGCTGCCGACGCCAGCCTCCTCTCCCCCTGCGCGGATCTCACTAGCATCTCTCTCAGACAGATCCTGCAGCAGGTCAGTGATGACGTCATCGGGCCTGCTGGAGGATCCGTGCGGCAGCTGACAGGCGGGAGAGAAGAGAGGAGAGAAGAGAAGAGAGGAAGACCGGGGCCAGGATTAGGTGAGTATATTGGTTTGTTTTGTTTTCTTGTGTTGAGGCAGTGCAAGAGGTCTCTTACTATGGGGGTCGTGCAGGGTGTCCCCCATACTGTGCTCCTGTCCCCATTTTCTATACTATACCCAGAGAGAGATCACTGTGTTATCTGTGGTGTTACATAGGACTGCAGGTGACAGCTACTACATTATCTGTACTCAGATTTATCACTGTGTTATCTGTGGTGTTACATAGGACTGCAGGTGACATCTACCATATTATCTGTACTCAGAGATATCACTGTGGTGTTACATAGGACTGCAGGTGATTACTACATTATCTGTGCTCAGAGATATCACTGTGGTGTTACATAGGACTGCAGGACACATCTATTACATTAACTGTACTCAGAGATATCACTGTGTTATCTGTGGTGTTACATAGGGCTGCAGATATATCACTGTTATCTGTGCTGTTACATAGGACTGCAGGTGACTACTACATTATCTGTGCTCAGAGATATCACTGTGGTGTTACATAGGACTGCAGGACACATCTATTACATTAACTGTACTCAGAGATATCACTGTTATCTGTGGTGTTACATAGGACTGCTGGTGACTACTACATTATCTGTACTCAGAGATATCACTGTGTTATCTGTAGTGTTACATAGGACTGCAGGTGACTACTACATTATCTGTACTCAGAGATATCACTGTGTTATCTGTGGTGTTACATAGGACTGCAGGTGACTACTACATTATCTGTATTCAGAGATATCACTGTGTTATCTGTGCTGTTACATAGGACTGCAGGTGACTACTACATATCTGTACTCAGAGATATCACTGTGTTATCTGTGGTGTTACATAGGACTGCAGGTGACTACTACATTATCTGTACTCAGAGATATCACTGTGTTATCTGTGGTGTTACATAGGACTGCAGGGGACATCTACTACATTATCTGTACTCAGAGATATCACTGTGTTATCTGTGCTGTTACATAGGACTGCAGGTGACTACTACATTATCTGTACTCAGAGAGATATCACTGTGTTATCTGTGGTGTTACATAGGACTGCAGGGGACATCTACTACATTATCTGTACTCAGAGATATCACTGTGTTATCTGTGCTGTTACATAGGACTGCAGGCAACTACTACATTATCTGTACTCAGAGATATCACTGTGTTATCTGTGGTGTTACATAGGACTGCAGGGGACATCTACTACATTATCTGTAATCAGAGTTATTACTGTGTTATCTGTGGTGTTACATAGGACTGCAGGTGACTACTACATTATCTGTACTCAGAGATATCACTGTGTTATCTGTGATGTTACATAGGACTGCAGGGGACATCTACTACATTATCTGTACTCAGAGATATCACTGTGTTATCTGTGCTGTTACATAGGACTGCAGGTGACTACTACATTATCTGTACTCAGAGATATCACTGTGTTATCTGTGGTGTTACATAGGACTGCAGGGGACATCTACTACATTATCTGTACTCAGAGTTATTACTGTGTTATCTGTGCTGTTACATAGGACTGCAGGGGACATCTACTACATTATCTGTACTCAGAGTTATTACTGTGTTATCTGTGGTGTTCCATGGGACTGCAGGTCTCAGGGAGTTGAGCTCTGCTACATCTGCCACCCTGTAGTATATCTCTATCTCCTGATACTGTGGAGCGGCTTGTGCACAGACGTGACCCAGGGCCGTTTCTAAGGCTGGGCTGTTGGGGTAGTGTGTCTGTTGGGATGGTGTGGTAGTGTGAGGGGGGGGGTCAGGTGGAATAGTGTGTGTAGGGGGGTCAGGTGGGGTAGTGTGAGGGGGGGGTCAGGTGGGATAGTGTGTGTAGGGGGGGTCAGGTGGGATAGTGTGTATAGGGGGGTCAGGTGGGATAGTGTGTATAGGGGGGTCAGGTGGGATAGTGTGTATAGGGGGTCAGGTGGGATAGTGTGTGTAGGGGGGGTCAGGTGGGATAGTGTGTATAGGTGGGTCAGGTGGGATAGTGTGTGTAGGGGGGTCAGGTGGGATAGTGTGTATAGGGGGGTCAGGTGGGATAGTGTGTATAGGGGGGTCAGGTGGGATAGTGTTTATAGGGGGGTCAGGTGGGATAGTGTGTATAGGGGGGTCAGTTGGGATAGTGTTTATAGGGGGGTCAGGTGGGATAGTGTGTATAGGGGGGTCAGGTGGGATAGTGTGTATGGGGGGGTCAGGTGGGATAGTGTGTATAGGGGGGTCAGGTGGGATAGTGTGTATAGGGTTTTCAGGTGGGATAGTGTGTATAGGGGGGTCAGGTGGGATAGTGTTTATAGGGGGGTCAGGTGGGATAGTGTTTATAGGGGGGTCAGGTGGGATAGTGTTTATAGGGGGGTCAGGTGGGATAGTGTGTATAGGGGGTCAGGTGGGGTAGTGTGAGGGGGGGTCAGGTGGGATAGTGTGTATAGGGGGGTCAGGTGGGATAGTGTTTGAAGGGGGGGTCAGGTGGGATAATGTGTATAGGGGGGGTCAGGTGGGATAGTTTGTGTGTGTGGGGGGGTAGGTTTATTGAAGGCAGGGGGGGAACTTTATTACTATGGTGGGTACAGCAGGCGCATTATTACTATACAGGCATAGGGCGCAGCAGTGGAGGCATTTTACTGTTTTACTATGGGGAAACACACAGCAGGAGACATTATTACTATATGGAGGGTACAGCAGTAAGCAGCATTATTACTATATTCTTCCTAGTAGCCCGAGTAACCCGCCCCTTCCTTCCCCAGGGCTGAACTGACCGGGGGGGGGGGAGGGGGCGCTTTTATCAATATTCGCCCTGCTGTCAAAATGACCTAGAAACTGCCCTGACATTTATGGACCACTGACTTTTAAATTCCTAGCAGGCGTGCCGCACGCAGGGACGTCCGCTTCCCTGACGTCCCTTTCGGCGACTGACGTCACTTCCTGGACGTGCCGCTGAGGATCCAGGAGCCATCGCAGCTGCTGGGCACCGGAGCTCCTGAAGGAAGAAGACTTAGCTGGGGAGCAATGTTTGAGGTGATGGTTAGGGGGGAGGGGGATGCGGGGACTTGATCTTGGGTCAGGGGGCCCAGTTCACAGCTGTGCCCAGGGCAGGGCCGTTTTAATACACTGGTGGGCCCACTGAACAGACCTCAAGAGTGGGCCCCCTCTCCTTATAAAGCTTAACTGAATTATATTTATCAGGTATTATCACTGGGGCATTATACTCAGTGCATCAGGTTTTATGACAAGTTATAAAAAGGGAGTATGGTCGGGGAGCATTGCTATGTCAGGTACAATACTCCTAAATCTTTATGAATAATGGAGAGTGAAGCTAGTGGGGGCACGTACAGATCTAATATCACCACAGGAACAGTTTCTGGCGATAACAGGTTCCCACTGTAGGGAGTATGGGTGTGTAAGCTCTTGTGTCCCCCCAGTCCTCCTCCTAGTCTGTAGGAGGACTGGGGGGGGGGGGACACAGGAGCTTACAGACTAGGAGGAGGACTGGGGACACAGGAGCTTACAGACTAGGAGGACTGGGAAGACACAGGAGCTTACAGACTAGGAGGACTGGGGGGGCACAGGAGCTTACAGACTAGGAGGACTGGGGGGGACACAGGAGCTTACAGACTAGGAGGAGGACTGGGGGGACACAGGAGCTTACAGACTAGGAGGACTGGGGGGCACAGGAGCTTACAGACTAGGAGGACTGGGGGAAACAGGAGCTTACACACTAGGAGGACTGGGGGGACACAGGAGCTTACAGACTAGGAGGAGGACTGGGGGACACAGGAGCTTACAGACTAGGAGGACTGGGGGGACACAGGAGCTTACAGACTAGGAGGACTGGGGGACACAGGAGCTTACAGACTAGGAGGACTGGGGGGACACAGGAGCTTACAGACTAGGAGGACTGGGGGGACACAGGAGCTTACAGACTAGGAGGACTGGGGGGACACAGGAGCTTACAGACTAGGAGGAGGACTGGGGGGACACAGGAGTTTACAGACTAGGAGGAGGACTGGGGGGACACAGGAGCTTACAGACTAGGAGGAGGACTGGGGGGACACAGGAGCTTACAGACTAGGAGGAGGACTGGGGGGACACAGGAGCTTACACACTAGGAAGACTGGGGGACACAGGAGCTTACAGACTAGGAGGACTGGGGGACACAGGAGCTTACAGACTAGGAGGACTGGGGGACACAGGAGCTTACAGACTAGGAGGACTGGGGGGACACAGGAGCTTACAGACTAGGAGGACTGGGGGACACAGGAGCTTACAGACTAGGAGGACTGGGGGGACACAGGAGCTTACAGACTAGGAGGACTGGGGGGACACAGGAGCTTACAGACTAGGAGGAGGACTGGGGGGACACAGGAGCTTACAGACTAGGAGGACTGGGGGGACACAGGAGCTTACAGACTAGGAGGAGGACTGGGGGGACACAGGAGCTTACAGACTAGGAGGACTGGGGGGACACAGGAGCTTACAGACTAGGAGGAGGACTGGGGGACACAGGAGCTTACAGACTAGGAGGAGGACTGGGGGGACACAGGATCTTACAGACTAGGAGGAGGACTGGGGGGACACAGGAGCTTACAGACTAGGAGGAGGACTGGGGGGACACAGGAGCTTACAGACTAGGAGGACTGGGGGGACAGAGGAGATTACAGACTAGGAGGACTGGGGGGGCACAGGAGCTTACAGACTAGGAGGAGAACTGGGGGGGACACAGGAGCTTACACACTAGGAGGAGGACTGGGGGGACACAGGAGCTTACAGACTAGGAGGAGGACTGGGGGGACACAGGAGCTTACAGACTAGGAGAAGGACTGGGGGACACAGGAGCTTACAGACTAGGAGGAGGACTGGGGGGACACAGGAGCTTACAGACTAGGAGGACTGGGGGACACAGGAGTTTAACGACTAGGAGGACTGGGGGGGGGGCAGGAGCTTACAGACTAGGAGAAGGACTGGGGGGACACAGGAGCTTACAGACTAGGAGGACTGGGGGGGGGCACAGGAGCTTACAGACTAGGAGGAGGACTGGGGGACACAGGAGCTTACAGACTAGGAGGAGGACTGGGGGGACACAGGAGCTTACAGACTAGGAGGAGGACTGGGGTGGACATAGGAGCTTACACACTAGGAGGACTGGGGGACACAGGAGCTTACAGACTAGGAGGACTGGGGGACACAGGAGCTTACAGACTAGGAGGACTGGGGGACACAGGAGCTTACAGACTAGGAGGAGGACTGGGGGACACAGGAGCTTACAGACTAGGAGGACTGGGGGACACAGGAGCTTACAGACTAGGAGGACTGGGGGACACAGGAGCTTACAGATTAGGAGGAGGACTGGGGGGGACATAGGAGCTTACACACTAGGAGGACTGGGGGGACACAGGAGCTTACAGACTAGGAGGAGGACTGGGGGACACAGGAGCTTACAGACTAGGAGGAGGACTGGGGGGGACATAGGAGTTTACATACTAGGAGGACTGGGGGGACACAGGAGCTTACAGACTAGGAGGACTGGGGGACACAGGAGCTTACAGACTAGGAGGAGGACTGGGGGGACACAGGAGCTTACAGATTAGGAGGAGGACTGGGGGGGACACAGGATCTTACAGACTAGGAGGAGGACTGGGGGGACACAGGATCTTACAGACTAGGAGGACTGGGGGGACACAGGAGCTTACAGACTAGGAGGACTGGGGGACACAGGAGCTTACAGACAAGGAGGACGGGGGGGGACAGACACAGGAGCTTACAGACTAGGAGGAGGACTGGGGGGGCACAGGAGCTTACAGACTAGGAGGAGGACTGGGGGGACACAGGAGCTTACAGACTAAGAGGAGGACAGGGGGGGACACAGGAGCTTACAGACTAGGAGGAGGACAGGGGGGGACACAGGAGCTTACAGACTAGGAGGACTGGGGGGACACAGGAGTTTACAGACTAGGAGGAGGACTGGGGGACACAGGAGCTTACAGACTAGGAGGACTGGGGGGACACAGGAGCTTACAGACTAGGAGGACTGGGGGGACACAGGAGCTTACAGACTAGGAGGACTGGGGGGACACAGGAGCTTACAGACTAGGAGGACTGGGGGGGACACAGGAGCTTACAGACTAGGAGGACTGGGGGGGACACAGGAGCTTACAGACTAGGAGGAGGACTGGGGGGGCAAAGGAGCTTACAGACTAGGAGGACTGGGGGGGGGGACACAGGAGCGTACAGACTAGGAGGACTGGGGGGGCACAGGAGCTTACAGACTAGGAGGACTGGGGGACACAGGAGCTTACAGACTAGGAGGATTGGGGGGACATAGGAGCGTACAGACTAGGAGGACTGGGGGGGCACAGGAGCTTACAGACTAGGAGGAGGACTGGGGGGGCACAGGAGCTTACAGACTAGGAGGACTGGGGGACACAGGAGCTTACAGACTAGGAGGAGGACTGGGGGGACACAGGAGCTTACAGACTAGGAGGACTGGGGGACACAGGAGCTTACAGACTAGGAGGAGGACTGGGGGGCACAGGAGCTTACAGACTAGGAGGAGGACTGGGGGACACAGGAGCTTACAGACTAGGAGGAGGACTGGGGGGACACAGGAGCTTACAGACTAGGAGGACTGGGGGACACAGGAGTTTACAGACTAGGAGGAGGACTGGGGGGACACAGGAGCTTACAGACTAGGAGGACTGGAGGACACAGGAGCTTACAGACTAGGAGGAGGACTGGGGGGGCACAGGAGCTTACAGACTAGGAGGAGGACTGGGGGGGACACAGGAGCTTACAGACTAGGAGGAGGACTGGGGGGACACAGGATTTTACAGACTAGGAGGAGGACTGGGGGACACAGGAGCTTACAGACTAGGAGGACTGGGGGGACACAGGAGCTTACAGACTAGGGGGAGGACTGGGGGGACATAGGAGCTTACAGACTAGGAGGACTGGGGGGCACAGGAGATTACAGACTAGGAGGACTGGGGGGACACAGGATCTTACAGACTAGGAGGACTGGGGGGACACAGGAGCTTACAGACTAGGAGGACTGGGGGACACAGGAGCTTACAGACTAGGAGGAGGACTGGGGGGACACAGGAGCTTACACACTAGGAGGAGGACTGGGGGGCACAGGAGCTTACAGACTAGGAGGAGGACTGGGGGGACATAGGAGCTTACAGACTAGGAGGACTGGGGGGCACAGGAGATTACAGACTAGGAGGACTGGGGGGGCACAGGAGCTTACAGACTAGGAGGAGGACTGGGGGGACACAGGAGCTTACAGACTAGGAGGACTGGGGGGCACAGGAGATTACAGACTAGGAGGACTGGGGGGGCACAGGAGCTTACAGACTAGGAGGACTGGGGGACACAGGAGCTTACAGACTAGGAGGATTGGGGGGACACAGGAGCTTACAGACTAGGAGGACTGGGGGACACAGGAGCTTACAGACTAGGAGGACTGGGGGGACATAGGAGCTTACAGACTAGGAGAAGGACTGGGGGGGACACAGGAGCTTACAGACTAGGAGGACTAGGGGGGACACAGGAGCTTACAGACTACGAGGACTGGGGGGCACAGGAGATTACAGACTACGAGGACTGGGGGACACAGGAGATTACAGACTAGGAGAAGGACTGGGGGGGACACAGGAGATTACAGACTACGAGGACTGGGGGACACAGGAGCTTACAGACTAGGAGGACTGGGGGGACACAGGAGATTACAGACTAGGAGGACTGAGGGGGACACAGGATCTTACAGACTAGGAGAACTGGGGGGGACACAGGAGCTTACAGACTAGGAGGACTGGGGGACACAGGAGTTTACAGACTAGGAGAACTGGGGGGGAAACAGGAGCTTACAGACTAGGATGACTGGGGGGACACAGGAGCTTACAGACTAGGAGGACTGAGGGGACACAGGAGCTTACAGACTAGGAGGAGGACTGGGGGGACACAGGAGTTTACAGACTAGGAGGACTAGGGGGGCACAGGAGTTTACAGACTAGGAGGACTGGGGGACACAGGAGCTTACAGACTAGGAGGAGGACTGGGGGGACACAGGAGCTTACAGACTAGGAGGACTGGGGGGACACAGGATTTTACAGACTAGGAGGAGGACTGGGGGACACAGGAGCTTACAGACTAGGAGGACTGGGGGACATAGGAGCTTACAGACTAGGAGGACTGGGGGACACAGGAGCTTACAGACTAGGAGGACTGGGGGGACACAGGAGCTTACAGACTAGGAGGACTGGGGGGACACAGGAGCTTACAGACTAGGAGGACTGGGGGGACACAGGAGTTTACAGACTAGGAGGACTGGGGGACACAGGAGCTTACAGACTAGGAGGATTGGGGGGACACAGGAGCTTACAGACTAGGAGAAGGACTGGGGGGGACACAGGAGCTTACAGACTAGTAGGACTAGGGGGGACACAGGAGCTTACAGACTAGGAGGACTGGGGGGACACAGGAGCTTACAGACTAGGAGGACTGGGGGGACACAGGAGCTTACAGACTAGGAGGACTGGGGGGACACAGGATCTTACAGACTAGGAGGAGGACTGGGGGACACAGGAGCTTACAGACTAGGAGGACTGGGGGGACATAGGAGCTTACAGACTAGGAGGACTGGGGGACACAGGAGCTTACAGACTAGGAGGAGGACTGGGGGACACAGGAGCTTACAGACTAGGAGGACTGGGGGGACACAGGAGCTTACAGACTAGGAGGAGGACTGGGGGACACAGGAGCTTACAGACTAGGAGGACTGGGGGGACATAGGAGCTTACAGACTAGGAGGACTGGGGGACACAGGAGCTTACAGACTAGGAGGACTGGGGGGACATAGGAGCTTACAGACTAGGAGGACTGGGGGGGGGCACAGGAGCTTACAGACTAGGAGGACTGGGGGGACACAGGAGCTTACAGACTAGGAGGACTGGGGGGACACAGGAGCTTACAGACTAGGAGGACTGGGGGACACAGGAGCTTACAGACTAGGAGGACTGGGGGACACAGGAGCTTACAGACTAGGAGGACTGGGGGACACAGGAGCTTACAGACTAGGAGGACTGGGGGACACAGGAGCTTACAGACTAGGAGGAGGACTGGGGGACACAGGAGCTTACAGACTAGGAGGACTGGGGGACACAGGAGCTTACAGACTAGGAGGAGGACTGGGGGGGACATAGGAGCTTACACACTAGGAGGACTGGGGGGACACAGGAGCTTACAGACTAGGAGGAGGACTGGGGGACACAGGAGCTTACAGACTAGGAGGAGGACTGGGGGGGACATAGGAGTTTACATACTAGGAGGACTGGGGGGACACAGGAGCTTACAGACTAGGAGGAGGACTGGGGGACACAGGAGTTTACAGACTAGGAGGAGGACTGGGGGGGACATAGGAGTTTACATACTAGGAGGACTGGGGGGACACAGGAGCTTACAGACTAGGAGGACTGGGGGACACAAGAGCTTACAGACTAGGAGGAGGACTGGGGGGACACAGGAGCTTACAGATTAGGAGGACTGGGGGGACACAGGAGCTTACAGACTAGGAGGACTGGGGGACACAGGAGCTTACAGACTAGGAGGAGGACTGGGGGGGGGCACAGGAGCTTACAGACTAGGAGGACTGGGGGGGCACAGGAGTTTACAGACTAGGAGGACTGGGGGGGCACAGGAGCTTACAGACTAGGAGGAGGACTGGGGGGACACAGGAGCTTACAGACTAGGAGGAGGACAGGGGGGGACACAGGAGCTTACAGACTAGGAGGAGGACAGGGGGGGACACAGGAGCTTACAGACTAGGAGGACTGGGGGGACACAGGAGTTTACAGACTAGGAGGACTGGGGGGACACAGGAGCTTACAGACTAGGAGGACTGGGGGGACACAGGAGCTTACAGACTAGGAGGACTGGGGGGGACACAGGAGCTTACAGACTAGGAGGACTGGGGGGGACACAGGAGCTTACAGACTAGGAGGACTGGGGGGGGGACACAGGAGCTTACAGACTAGGAGGACTGGGGGACACAGGAGCTTACAGACTAGGAGGATTGGGGGGACATAGGAGCGTACAGACTAGGAGGACTGGGGGGGCACAGGAGCTTACAGACTAGGAGGAGGACTGGGGGGGCACAGGAGCTTACAGACTAGGAGGACTGGGGGACACAGGAGCTTACAGACTAGGAGGAGGACTGGGGGGACACAGGAGCTTACAGACTAGGAGGACTGGGGGACACAGGAGCTTACAGACTAGGAGGAGGACTGGGGGGCACAGGAGCTTACAGACTAGGAGGAGGACTGGGGGACACAGGAGCTTACAGACTAGGAGGAGGACTGGGGGGACACAGGAGCTTACAGACTAGGAGGACTGGGGGACACAGGAGTTTACAGACTAGGAGGAGGACTGGGGGGACACAGGAGCTTACAGACTAGGAGGACTGGGGGACACAGGAGCTTACAGACTAGGAGGAGGACTGGGGGGGCACAGGAGCTTACAGACTAGGAGGAGGACTGGGGGGGACACAGGAGCTTACAGACTAGGAGGAGGACTGGGGGGACACAGGATCTTACAGACTAGGAGGAGGACTGGGGGACACAGGAGCTTACAGACTAGGAGGACTGGGGGGACACAGGAGCTTACAGACTAGGAGGACTGGGGGGACACAGGAGCTTACAGACTAGGGGGAGGACTGGGGGGACATAGGAGCTTACAGACTAGGAGGACTGGGGGGCACAGGAGATTACAGACTAGGAGGACTGGGGGGACACAGGATCTTACAGACTAGGAGGACTGGGGGGGACACAGGAGCTTACAGACTAGGAGGACTGGGGGGGACACAGGATCTTACAGACTAGGAGAACTGGGGGGGACACAGGAGCTTACAGACTAGGAGGACTGGGGGACACAGGAGTTTACAGACTAGGAGAACTGGGGGGGAAACAGGAGCTTACAGACTAGGATGACTGGGGGGACACAGGAGCTTACAGACTAGGAGGACTGAGGGGACACAGGAGCTTACAGACTAGGAGGAGGACTGGGGGGACACAGGAGCTTACAGACTAGGAGGACTGGGGGGGCACAGGAGTTTACAGACTAGGAGGACTGGGGGGGGCACAGGAGCTTACAGACTAGGAGGACTGGGGGGACACAGGATCTTACAGACTAGGAGGAGGACTGGGGGACACAGGAGTTTACAGACTAGGGGGAGTATTGGGGGACACAGGAGCTTACACACTAGGAGGAGGACTGGGGGGGACACAGGAGCTTACAGACTAGGAGGAGGACTGGGGGACACAGGAGCTTACAGACTAGGAGGAGGACTGGGGGACACAGGAGCTTACAGACTAGGAGGACTGGGGGACACAGGAGCTTACAGACTAGGAGGACTGGGGGGACACAGGAGCTTACAGACTAGGAGGACTGGGGGGGACACAGGAGCTTACAGACTAGGAGGACTGGGGGACATAGGAGCTTACAGACTAGGAGGACTGGGGGACATAGGAGCTTACAGACTAGGAGGACTGGGGGGACACAGGAGCTTACAGACTAGGAGGACTGGGGGGGGGACACAGGAGCGTACAGACTAGGAGGACTGGGGGGGCACAGGAGCTTACAGACTAGGAGGACTGGGGGGGACACAGGAGCTTACAGACTAGGAGGACTGGGGGGGACACAGGAGCTTACAGACTAGGAGGACTGGGGGGGGGACACAGTAGCGTACAGACTAGGAGGACTGGGGGGGCACAGGAGCTTACAGACTAGGAGGACTGGGGGACACAGGAGCTTACAGACTAGGAGGATTGGGGGGACATAGGAGCGTACAGACTAGGAGGACTGGGGGGGCACAGGAGCTTACAGACTAGGAGGAGGACTGGGGGGGCACAGGAGCTTACAGACTAGGAGGACTGGGGGACACAGGAGCTTACAGACTAGGAGGAGGACTGGGGGGACACAGGAGCTTACAGACTAGGAGGAGGACTGGGGGGACATAGGAGCTTACAGACTAGGAGGACTGGGGGACACAGGAGCTTACAGACTAGGAGGAGGACTGGGGGGCACAGGAGCTTACAGACTAGGAGGAGGACTGGGGGACACAGGAGCTTACAGACTAGGAGGAGGACTGGGGGGACACAGGAGCTTACAGACTAGGAGGACTGGGGGACACAGGAGTTTACAGACTAGGAGGAGGACTGGGGGGACACAGGAGCTTACAGACTAGGAGGACTGGGGGACACAGGAGCTTACAGACTAGGAGGAGGACTGGGGGGGCACAGGAGCTTACAGACTAGGAGGAGGACTGGGGGGGACACAGGAGCTTACAGACTAGGAGGAGGACTGGGGGGACACAGGAGCTTACAGACTAGGAGGACTGGGGGGGACACAGGATCTTACAGACTAGGAGGAGGACTGGGGGACACAGCAGCTTACAGACTAGGAGGACTGGGGGGACACAGGAGCTTACAGACTAGGGGGAGGACTGGGGGGACATAGGAGCTTACAGACTAGGAGGACTGGGGGGCACAGGAGATTACAGACTAGGAGGACTGGGGGGACACAGGATCTTACAGACTAGGAGGACTGGGGGGACACAGGAGCTTACAGACTAGGAGGACTGGGGGGGACACAGGATCTTACAGACTAGGAGAACTGGGGGGGACACAGGAGCTTACAGACTAGGAGGACTGGGGGACACAGGAGTTTACAGACTAGGAGAACTGGGGGGGAAACAGGAGCTTACAGACTAGGATGACTGGGGGGACACAGGAGCTTACAGACTAGGAGGACTGAGGGGACACAGGAGCTTACAGACTAGGAGGAGGACTGGGGGGACACAGGAGCTTACAGACTAGGAGGACTGGGGGGGCACAGGAGTTTACAGACTAGGAGGACTGGGGGGGGGGCACAGGAGCTTACAGACTAGGAGGACTGGGGGGACACAGGATCTTACAGACTAGGAGGAGGACTGGGGGGACACAGGAGCTTACAGACTTGGGGGAGGATTGGGGGACACAGGAGCTTACACACTAGGAGGAGGACTGGGGGGGACACAGGAGCTTACAGACTAGGAGGACTGGGGGACACAGGAGCTTACAGACTAGGGGGAGGACTGGGGGACACAGGAGCTTACAGACTAGGAGGACTGGGGGGGGGACACAGGAGCGTACAGACTAGGAGGACTGGGGGGGCACAGGAGTTTACAGACTAGGAGGACTGGGGGACACAGGAGCTTACAGACTAGGAGGACTGGGGGACATAGGAGCTTACAGACTAGGAGGACTGGGGGGACACAGGAGCTTACAGACTAGGAGGACTGGGGGGGGCACAGGATCTTACAGACTAGGAGGACTGGGGGGACACAGGAGCTTACAGACTAGGAGGACTGGGGGACACAGGAGCTTACAGACTAGGAGGACTGGGGGGACACAGGAGCTTACAGACTAGGAGGACTGGGGGACACAGGAGCTTACAGACTAGGAGGACTGGGGGGGGGACACAGGATCTTACAGACTAGGAGGAGGACTGGGGGGACACAGGAGCTTACAGACTAGGGGGAGGACTGGGGGGACACAGGAGCTTACAGACTAGGAGGACTGGGGGGCACAGGAGCTTACAGACTAGGAGGACTGGGGGGCACAGGAGCTTACAGACTAGGAGGACTGGGGGGGACACAGGAGCTTACAGACTAGGAGGACTGGGGGACACAGGAGCTTACAGACTAGGAGGACTGGGGGGACACAGGAGCTTACAGACTAGGAGGACTGGGGGGACACAGGAGTTTACAGACTAGGAGGACTGGGGGACACAGGAGCTTACAGACTAGGAGGATTGGGGGGACACAGGAGCTTACAGACTAGGAGGAGGACTGGGGGGGACACAGGAGCTTACAGACTAGGAGGACTAGGGGGGACACAGGAGTTTACAGACTAGGAGGACTGGGGGGGCACAGGATCTTACAGACTAGGAGGACTGGGGGGGACACAGGAGTTTACAGACTAGGAGGACTGGGGGGACACAGAAGCTTACACACTAGGAGGATTGGGGGGACACAGGAGCTTACAGACTAGGAGGAGGACTGGTGGGACACAGGAGCTTACAGACTAGGAGGAGGACTGGGGGGCACAGGAGCTTACAGACTAGGAGGACTGGGGGACACAGGAGCTTACAGACTAGGAGGACTGGGGGGGCACAGGAGCGTACAGACTAGGAGGACTGGGGGGGCACAGGAGCTTACAGACTAGGAGGACTGGGGGGACACAGGAGTTTACAGACTAGGAGGACTGGGGGGGGGGAGGAGTTTACAGACTAGGAGAAGGACTGGGGGACACAGGAGCTTACAGACTAGGAGGACTGGGGGGACACAGGAGCTTACAGACTAGGAGGACTGGGGGGACACAGGAGCTTACAGACTAGGAGGAGGACTGGGGGACACAGGAGCTTACAGACTAGGAGGACTGGGGGGACATAGGAGCTTACAGACTAGGAGGACTGGGGGACACAGGAGCTTACAGACTAGGAGGACTGGGGGGACATAGGAGCTTACAGACTAGGAGGACTGGGGGGGGCACAGGAGCTTACAGACTAGGAGGACTGGGGGGACACAGGAGCTTACAGACTAGGAGGACTGGGGGGACACAGGAGCTTACAGACTAGGAGGACTAGGGGGACACAGGAGCTTACAGACTAGGAGGAGGACTGGGGGAACACAGGAGCTTACAGACTAGGAGGACTGGGGGACACAGGAGCTTACAGACTAGGAGGACTGGGGGGACATAGGAGCTTACAGACTAGGAGGACTGGGGGACACAGGAGCTTACAGACTAGGAGGACTGGGGGGACATAGGAGCTTACAGACTAGGAGGACTGGGGGACACAGGAGCTTACAGACTAGGAGGACTGGGGGGACATAGGAGCTTACAGACTAGGAGGACTGGGGGACACAGGAGCTTACAGACTAGGAGGACTGGGGGGGACATAGGAGCTTACAGACTAGGAGGACTGGGGGGGCACAGGAGCTTACAGACTAGGAGGAGTGGGGGACACAGGAGCTTACAGACTAGGAGGACTGGGGGGGACATAGGAGCTTACAGACTAGGAGTACTGGGGGGACACAGGAGCTTACAGACTAGGAGGAGGACTGGGGGGGGGACACAGGAGCTTACAGACTAGGAGGAGGACTGGGGGGGACACAGGAGCTTACAGACTAGGAGGAGGACTGGGGGGGGGGGACACAGGAGCTTACAGACTAGGAGTACTGGGGGGACACAGGAGCTTACAGACTAGGAGGAGGACTGGGGGGGGGACACAGGAGCTTACAGACTAGGAGGAGGACTGGGGGGGACACAGGAGCTTACAGACTAGGAGGAGGACTGGGGGGGGGGGGGACACAGGAGCTTACAGACTAGGAGGACTGACTCAGACCTTCTAGTCTGTAAAATCTTGTGACCCCCCATCATACTAAGACTAAGATCCTGGGAAAGCTGGGTGGCCTCAGTCATACAATATAAGATGCAGGAAAGCTGGGTGACTTCTGAATATCAGTAAGTGTTAAAATACCACCTGTGGTCTGTGCCGGGGGCGGGGCTTGAGACCAGGGGGCGGGGCTTATCGGGACATACTCCGGACAGGTCCAGTGGGCAAATCCTCTGTCAGTGGGCCCCCAGCTTCAATTCCCCCCTCCACACACCCCCCCATCTGGCTACTACTTACATCCATGGTGCAGGTGCTGCCCCCCAGCCTCCACACACTCTGCCTGGGGAGAGGCTGGATGCTTGTACAGTCGGCACTGCTTCCTGGGCTCCCCCACAGACAGGGCCAGCAGAGCATCTAGTGCAGCCTGTAGCTGCTTCCTGTAAGATCCGGTCACTCTGTGTCACAGGAAGCAGCTACAGTCCTCCTCCTTCCCGACCACCACCAGCCCCGCACTGCTACAGGTGTCACAGAGCGCCGACACTTGTGTCTTCAGCCCTTCCCCTTCACTGCTCTCCTCAGCCGGGGGGCCCCTGTCACGTGATCTGAACTAGGGGGCCCGGTGCACGTGCACCATATGCACCTAGGTTAAAGCGGCCCTGGCCCAGGGGCCCATAGTTTTGTTAAGACGGCCCTGCATGTCGGCCATTTTATGGACTGAAACAAAACAGAGCAGGGCACCACAGTCTGGATGAGGGGAGTCTGATTTTAGCTCTATGAGGTACACAGGGAGCTGCTGTCAGTATATACAGTGAGTACAGTTACTAATACTGTACACTGAACAATTGGGAGTGTGATTACTAATACTGTACACTGAGCAATTTTGCTACAAAGTGGCCAACCCCTGAATGGCCCCCCCAAAACCCTTCTAACCCTGGATATGCCCCCCCCAAACCCCCACCCCTGGATACAGCCTCCCATACTTACCCCATCTTGCTAGTCCTGCCACAGGGATACGGACGTCTACTCACCTACGCACTGGATATGCAAATAAGCGGAGATGAGTCCGACGTCCATGGGGAATCATTGCTCCAGGTCATGTGACTGCACCAGTGATTTCCTATGGACGTCGGACTCATCTCTGATCATTTGCACTTTGGGCATAAAGATAAACAGGCAGTCGTACCTCTGCGGTGGAAACAGCATTGGGAGTGGGACCGGCAAGATGGGGTAAGGAGGTAGGGTGGCATCCAGGGGTGACAGGTTCCCTTTAAAATATGTTAAGGGTACAAACACACACACCGTATACGCAGCGTATTTACTGCTGCGATACGCAGCAAATACGCAGCAGATTAGATCTAAATAACTGAACACAGCATCAAATCTGCTGCAGATCTGCTGCGTATTTGCTGCGTATCTGCTGCATATACGATGTGTGGGTTTGTACCCTAAGTCACAGTTATGGGATACGCAGATAGGATAGGTAGAAGTTACCAGCAACATATACACAATATAGGAAGTAATATGCTACCATAGAGTGCTGGAGGAGCAGTACAGTCAGCACTAGATGATGGAGGTGTGATGGCAGGATGCTGCAGGACTGAGGGAAAGGAGGAAGCTGCACTGAAGTATAGAACCAACCCCCCCATAAGGCCATTACACTCATACAGTCTTTCACCACATAACTTACTGCGCCTGCGTGACTGGAGAACTGAAAGCATGCAGAGATTAAACCGTGAGGTGAAGGGGCGGGGCCGCGCGCTCCCGGGGGCGGAGTCTTACGCTACTGGGGGGGGGCTCACACTGCTGCAGGGGACAGGTCATGTGACCAGACGTGGCCTCTGGCGCCTCTGACAGTCACTCCTGAGCTGCTACCTGTTATTCTCTGTAGTCAGCAGCTGCAGGACCGAGCTCCCCTGGGATAGTGTGACTGAGGTCTGCATCCTCACGGCCTTCTCACAAACACATTGCTGTGAGGAGGAGAGGAGCCGGCAGACCCCCACACTGTCACCAGGAGGAGAGGAGCTGGCAGACCCCCATATTGTCACCAGGAGGAGAGGAGCTGGCAG
Source organism: Dendropsophus ebraccatus (assembly GCF_027789765.1). Taxonomy (NCBI): domain Eukaryota; kingdom Metazoa; phylum Chordata; class Amphibia; order Anura; family Hylidae; genus Dendropsophus; species Dendropsophus ebraccatus. The sequence goes on along the minus strand of NC_091454.1, from coordinate 217,472,516 downwards.
AGCCCCACACTGTCACCAGGAGGGCAGACCCCCACACTGTCACCAGGAGGAGAGGAGACGGCAGACCCCCATATTGTCACCAGGAGGAGAGGAGCTGGCAGAGCCCCACACTGTCACCAGGAGGAGAGGAGCTGGCAGACCCCCACACTGTCACCAGAAGGGCAGACCCCCACACTGTCACCAGGAGGAGAGGAGCTGGCAGAGCCCCACACTGTCACCAGGAGGAGAGGAGCCGGCAGACCCCCAAACTGTCACCAGGAGGAGAGGAGCCGGCAGAGCCCCACACTGTCACCAGGAGAGGAGCTGGCAGACCCCCACACTGTCACCAGGAGGGCAGACCCCCACACTGTCACCAGGAGAGGAGCTGGCAGACCCCCACACTGTCACCAGGAGGAGAGGAGCTGGCAGACCCCCACACTGTCACCAGGAGAGGAGCTGGCAGAGCTCCACACTGTCACCAGGAGGAGAGGAGCTGGCAGAGCCCCACACTGTCACCAGGAGAGGAGCTGGCAGAGCCACACACTGTCACCAGGAGGAGAGGAGCTGGCAGAGCCCCACACTGTCACCAGGAGGAGAGGAGCTGGCAGACCCCCACACTGTCACCAGGAGAGGAGCTGGCAGAGCCCCACACTGTCACCAGGAGGAGAGGAGCTGGCAGACCCCCACACTGTCACCAGGAGGAGAGGAGCTGGCAGACTCCCACACTGTCACCAGGAGGAGAGGAGCCGGCAGACCCCGACACTGTCACCAGGAGGAGAGGAGCTGGCAGACCCCCACACTGTCACCAGGAGGAGAGGAGCTGGCAGACCCACACACTGTCACCAGGAGGAGAGGAGCTGGCAGACCCCCACACTGTCACCAGGAGGAGAGGAGCCGGCAGACCCCCACACTGTCACCAGGAGGAGAGGAGCTGGCAGAGCCCCACACTGTCACCAGGAGGAGAGGAGCTGGCAGACCCCCACACTGTCACCAGGAGGAGAGGAGCCGGCAGACCCCCACACTGTCACCAGGAGGAGAGGAGCCGGCAGACCCCCACACTGTCACCAGGAGGAGAGGAGCCGGCAGACCCCCACACTGTCACCAGGAGGAGAGGAGCTGGCAGAGCCCCACACTGCCACCAGGAGGAGAGGAGCTGGCAGAGCCCCACACTGTCACCAGGAGGAGAGGAGCCGGCAGACCCCCACACTGTCACCAGGAGGAGAGGAGCTGGCAGAGCCCCACACTGTCACCAGGAGAGGAGCTGGCAGACCCCCACACTGTCACCAGGAGGAGAGGAGCTGGCAGACCCCCACACTGTCACCAGGAGGAGAGGAGCTGGCAGACCCCCACACTGTCACCAGGAGGAGAGGAGCTGGCAGACCCCCACACTGTCACCAGGAGTCAGAGTCAGAGAAAGGAATTCGTCCCACTGTGCATCGTCCACTTCCCCCACATCAGCACTCCATTTAGCCCGCACCTGTAGTGGCTGCCGACTAACCCTGGCACTGAGCAGTTCAGTATAAGCTGCTGTGATTGTACCTCGAACCCTTCCCCTACCACCCACCTCTAACAGCAGAGAGTGTGATCCCAGATTCAGTGGTGTTTTGGAGTGTTGGGTCTGGAGGGCATGTCTAATTTGCAGGTATTGGTAGAACACCCTATTCGGGAGTATATAGTCATCCTTTAGTTTTTCAAACTCCACTATACGGCCATCTTTCCATACCTGACTAACATAATGTATCCCCAGTTTAGACCATGGGGAAAAACCCTCCAGCTGAAACACCTCAGGGAGCTTCGGGTTTTTCCATAGCGGGGTGTACACAGTGAACCCATCCAATCCCAACAGGGCTTTTACTTTGCCCCATACTCTGACTATCAAAACTAGCGTGGGAAGTGATTTAGACTTATTGCCCATACATCTAGCCTCCACCGCTGCCAGAGGGGGAGAGTGTCCCGTAACCCAAGAAACCAGCCTACCCGATATTCCCAGGTCACTCGTCTCACCCCACTCTTTCATAAGCTGTAGCTGTGCCGACAGAAAATACAGGTACGGATCAGGGACCGCTAGCCCCCCATTGGTTTTGGCCCGTTGGAGTGTCTCCAACCTGATCCTAGCTGAGGCCTTTTTCCATATCAGGCTCCTAAAAATAGTATTTATTCTTTTAAAATATTTAGCGGGAATCCAGACCGGGGAATTATGAGTTATATACAGTATTTGGGGCATAAGTATAATTTTAATAAGGTTACTCCTGCCCACTACGGACAGTGGGAGGCGACACCAGGCATCAACCTTAGCTACTAATCTAGCTATCAGGGGCAGTAAATTGTCAGGAATAAAGTCCCTGGTCTGCGCAGAAACAACGATACCCAGATACTTAAACCGATCGACTACTTGTAACGGTATATTAGTCATCAAGCCAATTGGCATCGGAGGGGACAAGGGCATCATCACCGACTTGGTCCAGTTAATGACTGACTTACTACTAAACCCAGTAATTATGGACATAATTGGGGTGAGCGACTTCGCAATGTCATTAGTGTAAAGCAGCATATCGTCTGCATATAATGATATTCGCTCTTCCCCATCCCGCCAAGGAAAGCCTATTATATCCTGTGAGGAGCAGATCATGGAAGCTAGTGGCTCGATAGCAATAGCAAACAACAGGGGCGACATGGGACACCCCTGTCTAGTTCCCCTATATAACTGAAAACTCCGGGAGAGACCCCCATTTGCCCTTATCCTTGCACTAGGGCTCTTGTATAGCAGTTGAACCCATTGTAGGAAACCCTCCCTGAACCCCATGTGCCTCATCACAGTCCACAAATATTCCCACTCGACAGTGTCAAAAACTTTGGCAGCGTCGAGTGAGAGAACTGCCACGTGTGTCTCTGTCTGCTCATGAGCCTGCAAATTGAGATACAGTCTCCTCAAGTTTATAGAGGTCGACCTATTAGGCATGAAGCCCGCCTGGTCCTCATGTATCAGTTGGGAAATTATTGAAGTCAATCTGTTAGCTAAGACTTTCGCTAGTAGCTTAGCGTCTACTGTTAATAGAGATATGGGCCTATACGAGTCTGGGTGTGTGGGGTCCTTGCCAGGTTTTGGGATAACAACCACTATGGCCTCACGCATGGAAGGGGGCATTAATCCAGTCTGCAGGGCCTCATTATACATATCTAGCATATACGGGAGGAGAACTTCACTGTGGCGTTTATAAAATTCTCCAGGAAGGCCATCACTACCTGAGGCTTTATCATTAGGGAGAGAGCGAACTGCAGTCTCCAATTCTTCTAAGGTTAGGGGATCATCTAGCAGAGTACTCTGTGCTGATGACAGGGATTGCAGAGGGATGTGTGAGACATATTCACTAATATCTTAAGTGGATATGGACCCCAATCTGGAAGTATAGAGATCAGTATAATATTGGCACAAGCAATTTAAAATATCTGAGTCTGATGTACATTGCTGATTATTAGGGTCAGTCAGGCTTGCTATGTGTGACGCCCCAGATTGCGCCTTAGCTATCATAGACAATAAATGCCCCGCACTCTCCCCCTCCTGAAAGAACTTCTGCTTCGTAAAGAACCGCTTATCCTCTGCTATATGTAGTAGATGATCCCGGAGCAAAGTCTGAGCCTCCTCCCAATGCGCCAAATTCTCCGGACTGGGATCTGTAATATATGCTATCTCAGTGTCTGTGACTCTTTTACTATAGGCCGCCGTAAGTTCCCTAGATTGCGTTTTATATTTACTGATTTTTTGAATGTAAATACCCCTAACATAGGCTTTCATGGTTTCCTACACTATGACCTTAGAGGTGGTGCCCTGATTGGTATGGAAGAACTCTCTGATGTCCCTATCCACATCACCTCCCAATCCAGAATGGGTTAAGGTGCCATAACGACCCCTCTCTAGATACAGGCCCACCCCACTGCAAATGCATGTGAATAGGCGAATGATCTGATAAACTTTGAGGTAAATACTCTATATTGTGGACATACGATAGCATATTCATCGAACCTATGGCCAAGTCAATGCGCGAGAGAGACCTGTGCGAACTCGAGTAACATGAAAATTGGCGTACATCAGGATTCCTAATTCTCCACAGGTCGCACAAGCCCACCTCCGCCACTATCTCTGCCAAGGCAGTTTGGGTCATAGCACCCGAGTCGGAGGCTCTGGAGTGTCTGACGATATCAGGCGCTAAGCAATTATTAAAGTCCCCGATTAGAAGTATGGTCAGTATTTTCTTAATAACAGTATTATTGTATGGGGGAGGGATATACAGAGCTACAATAATAAAGGACTCCCTCTTAATTGTGCAATGCAAACCTATGTATCTCCCCTCTGGGTCCACAAATGTGGAGTGGCACTCAAATGGGAGATTCTTGTGAATCAAAATGGAGACCCCCCTGGCATAGGTGGAGTAAGTGGAGTGGTATACGTGCGATGCCCACTTTCGCTGTATATTAGCAGTGGAGCCTTTGTCTAGGTGCGTCTCTAAGAGACATATGATACCTGGTTGATAATCTTTTACAGCATTAAAAACAGCACAGCGCTTATTGGGGTCCCCCATTCCCCGAACGTTCCATGCGACTATATGTGTACTAGCAGCCATGAGGAAAGTATGGAGTAAGGAACTGTCTGGCAGGTATACCAGAGCATAGTGGGATGCGGCTGATCCGCCTGTAACAGCATATGGGCCTGAACTCGTGGGTCACTCATAAAAAAGGCATTACGCAAGACCTGGGACATGTACATAACAGAACAAAGAAACAAGATAGACATTGCCTCCCGATCTAGAGGCTGCGGGGCACACAAAAACCCAGCTTGAGTGAGGTGGCACTCAGTGCAGAGGAGTCCCTCCAAAAATAGAAAGATAAAGGGAAAAAATACTCAATCAAAATCAGAAAATATTCTAGTTCCTGCCATATTGCGATTAAACTATATTCTCCCCCACAGTGAATAACGGTTCAGATACTTGTAACAGGAAAACATGTAAAAATGACTGTCACATCTTCTGCTTCTGTAAGGCAACTGGTAAATCTACAGGTCAACGGCAGACATATTAATAGCATCAGCGTCTGTTGTTGCGAAGTTGGCGTTCGTTACCATCCAGCCACTCCATAGCTTGTTTCGGAGTCTCAAAGAAATGGGTACCTCCGAGGGCGATTACCCTCAATTTGGCTGGATACAGCATAGAATAAACAATGTTCAGAGCCCTCAGTCTTTTCTTCACATCCATAAACTGAGCACGCCGCCTCTGAACCTCAGTGGAGAAATCTGGCAAAATAGACACTCGGTTGCCATTTATGGACAAATCATTATGATCCCTGGCAGCACGGAGGATAGAGTCTCTGTCCTTATAATGCAGGATTTTGAGCAGCAGTGGTCTTGGAGGGGCCCCCGGTGGTGGCTCACGGAATGGCACCCTGTGTGCCCTTTCAATGGCAAATAATGAAGACAGCACCCGATCACCAAACTTATCCATTAGCCATTTTTCAAAGAACTCTCCAGCATTTCTGCCCTCTGCTTTTTTCTGGTACCCCTACCAACCGGATGTTGCTCCTGCGCATACAGTTCTCCAGATCGTCTGATTTGGATATAAGCAAGGAGCCATTATGGATTACACGCTTTAGGTCTCTGGCCATAGGGGTGACCTGATCCTCCAGCTCCCCTACTCTGTTTTCAGTTTCCACTATGCGCTCATTAGTTTTGCGCAAGTCCTGTCTGAGGAAAGAGATTTCCTCCCTTATAGTCCCCATGTTGTTGCTCAGGGAGAGGACAGCTGCATACACGTCCTTTATGGTGGGGTCAGATTTAGGTGCTGCATCAGCCTGCCCAGCAGCTGCATGCTCAGTAAACTGTGTCTCTGTGCCTGAGGCAGACAGGGATGCAGGTGTGGTGTCAGGCTGTGTGCTCTGGCCGGCCTCGAAAGTAGCTTCTCCCCCAGCCCTCTCATCCTCCACACACTCACCAGGGGGGGCATCAGGGCCGTGGACATACTTTTCTAGCCGGGCGGCTACCTCCTTCACGCGGTCCCCCGCGACGGCGCCATTTTGTTTCATAGGCGTCTTGGTCCCGGACTCCTTCACGGCCGCCGACCGCGTCGTTGTGCCTCCACGCATCTCAGGCGGCAAGATGTAGGTGCCAGGGAACACAGGTCAGTCACAGGGGTCTCGAGAAGCACCGGAGGGGCACTGTGGGGAGGATAATTGCCGGATTCACATTGCTGGTTAGGCCACGCCCCCCGTGGCCCAATAATTACATATGACATAACAATGTCCCACTCATTTGGCTAGTTAGATTTAGGTAGCCAAGGGCTAATTAGCGCAAGATGTGAGAATAACTTACTATTTCTTTGCAGACATATTATTTTACATGAGCATCATTTTTGGGGAGCAGTGTCAGAATGTTGATCAATAGTGTCGATTCTGCGCAAAGGTAAGGCTAACACATTGGACATATTGTAGAAAATAGTACCCCAAAAGCCTAAGTAAAATCCTGCATTGGATGCATATTGGTTATTGATAATTGTTACAATGTTGCTAACATGTTTGTAATAACAGATTTTGTCCACTGTTCATTTGTCAGCAGAGATGAAGAAGCTCAACAAACAGCAGAGGCCTCATCGGATGAAGAGAATGAAGAACCTCATCTGACGGAGGCACGCACCATGACTCCACCACCAAGAGGCCAAGAGGGCCAGGGAGACGAACATCTGGCTTGACGTTAAAGAATAAATTGGGGCCGGCCTGCACTCCCTCTTATACTAAGGTTGTTGTTGGCATAAATGAGAGTGATTAGTGGTCACACAGCCTCTGCCCCCCCTCCCCCCCCTCAACCACTATCCTGTGCTTTATACTATTTGGAGCATGTAATAAAGCTAGTTTGTGATATCGGTGTTTGACTATTTTAGAAATTAATTTACAATTATTTTATAATTTTGTTAGATAAATTTAACTCGATGGATTTACCTTGTTTGCGAGTTAAAAACAAAACCTCACAAAATTTTTTATATATTTTTTTTTTATTATGTGTTTAAAGTCTGACACTGCTCTCTGCTGACATCTGTGGCCGAGGCAGGAAGTGGCCAGAGCAGGAGAGGGTTTGGATGGTCGCTATTATTAGGCTAATAAAGCTTTCCGATCTGGCGACACACATTTCAACAGAGAGCAATGTGTCAGTCAGAGATTAATCCAAAATCTCATCCATGACAAACAGCAGCGTGATTTTGCTGGAGCCGTCGAGAATGTTAAAGTTACACATAACCAGATACATAACTAGCCAACATCCATCCCTCCATCCAGGTGACGCACCTGGGTGATGGCTGTAGGGATGTATGTAGTGTGGTAATGGTGAGGTGTAAAGTGAGATGCCCTGTGTCCTTAGGACAAATTACATACACTGTGTTGTTACATATCCAAGACATTACATAGACTTCTACATATAGTGCGCACCCTGCTGGACAGTCCATAGGAAATACACCTGTTTGGGTGACCACAGTTTTTGCACAATAGTTTGAGATCAGTATACTATTGTAATATTAGGTGCATCTGTGTTTGCTCGCTAATTAATGGCTATTAGTTGATATAGTGAGCTTATGTGTATTTGAAGACACAACAACAATCTTGACAGGCACTACATGGTTTACATACATTGCAAGGCGAGACACATTGTTTTTTGAAAATTAATTTATCGAAGCTTTTTTGCCATTCGAAAAGAACAAATTAGCCAAGCAAATGTAACAAAAAAAAAAAACCAGAGACAGGTGTCACACATGCAAAAATCCATCAGTCCTGTGGTCGTGGCTCATAACGGAGGCTGTGAAAGGGGCTTGGGCACGGCGCCTTCAGGAGTCATGAAGTAGTCAGCAAAGAGGTTCCTCACCACTACCCCGCGGTTGGATGGTCTACCTTGGCCAAAGTTCACACGGTCACTAAAAGCTGCCAGTGTCTCCACGTCCACATCCGGGGGGGCATAGTCCCAAAGGTAGTTGTGGAGAACACAGGTAGCTTTAACCCTTAGACGACCCAGGGCGTATAGTTACGCCATGGAAGTCTGTCCCCAGACGACCTAGGGCGTAACTGTACGTACTGGGTGGTTCTCCCGCTATGAAGCGTGCTCCGGAGCAGAGCGCGCTTCATAGCAGGTGGGGGCCGGCTGCAATCAGCAGCCGGGACCTCACCGGTAATGACACGCTGCAGCGATTGTGCTGCCGCCTGTCATTAACCCCTTAAACGACCGCGGCGTTTAAGTGTAAGTGACAGGGGGAGTCCCCTATCACTTACCGTTCGGGACCCCCGCAGTGTAACGATACGTGGCATCAACAACCGCGATCAGGACCACAGAAAAGTATTTTTTATAATTGAAATACTGTGATCCTGATCGCGGTGGTTGACGCACACGTATGTGCTTACCATCAACCGCCCCTATACAGTTGGGGAAATTGGCCACAGACTGAAAGCCTGCTGCTGACTGCAACCAAATCTCCCGGGTCGGACTGGGCATCACGATGGGCTGCAAATGCTCCCAGATCATGCCGCACGTGCACCTCACAATTCCAGAGATGGTGGACTTACCAACCCGGAAATTGGAGGTGCAACGATGCATAACTCTCCCCTGTCACCAAGAATCTGGAAAAAAAATAAAAAATTTTTTTTCAAAATGAACATGACATACCTTTTTCAGACGCAATATTCTAGCTACTAAGCGTCCTCACCTCAACGTTATGAGCAGACGGCCCACAGGAGGGATGGATTTCCGCAGGTGGGTGTCCTGTCTCTGGAGATGTGGGCTCAAAAGCTCGAGGAGGCGGTCAAAGGCCTCTATAGGCATCCGCAGAATGAAATAAATTTTTCAGGATGCCTGGAAAAATGTATAAACATTAAGGTAAATAAAACCTTTTAACAAAACATATTATATACAAGGTGCGAGAGGAAAACAAAGGCAGGAATTGTAATAAGATAGTGAGGCAAAAGCTAACATTAAGGCAATCATCTAAAAATACTAGATTGTTAAATAGCTAATAAAAAAACTAAAAAAATTTTAAATATAAACTAAATTTGATACATACCGACGCAGCTCCTCGTAGAGGCAACCTATGTGGCCACGGGTGTCCCGAAGGCTATTAATTGGGTGCACCCAATAGCGGCGCCCAGCCTGACAGCGCTGCAGTCTTTTGTGTCTCCTCTTGTACCATAAAAAAAATATATATATTACAAATATATTAATAATCATAAAGGTAGTCAACATTTGCCTTGAAGTCAACATAACTGTTAAGGGTAAATTCACACGGGCGTCTCGCATAAAAAAACGCAGATAATCCACAACTAATCCGCAATACACGTATTAATTATAATAAGATTAATAAATGTATTGGGGATTAGCTGCGTTTTTTTTTATGCAAGGCGCCCGTGTGAATTTACCCTAAAGGGTAGCTTCCCACGTACCGTATCGCTGCCTTTTTATAGCTGCGTTTTTTGTTGCGATTCCTACAGGCCTTTTTTGATTAACACATGAACATCATGTGAAACTCTAAACGCGCCACAAAAACTCTAAAAAACTCTAAAAGCCACAAAAAACGCAACAAAAACGCAGCAAAAAAAACGCAGCGTTAGAAACGCAGCGCTACGGTATGTGTGAAGGCACCCTAAAGAGTACTTAAGGGTACATTCACACATACTGGATCTGCAGCAGATGTGCAGACGATTTGATGGTACTTATTTTATGCACTGCAGAAAATGAGCAGCGGATCCGGTAAGTGTGAACGTACCTTATAAGGGAGCTTCAAGAAAACATACATGAATACAAGGTGAAAATATTATAATAAACAGACATTTCAGGATATTTTTGTAACATGTGTTGAAAGCAAAAATAAAAAAAAAAAAAAAAAAAAAAAACACACATTAGGTTGTACCGATGGCGTATGTTCCACAGAACTCCAAGCACAAGGGGCATATGTCGCCGTAAAAGGCGCATCTTTGGGCCATAAGGCCGAGGATGAATCACAGGTGGAATGCTGGAGGAAGACATACTAAAGTACATGGGCGAAGTTCTCCTGTGGGCGTACACTTTATAGGGATGTAGGTGTGGTTATTTGGGCCAGGGGAAGATCGCTGAATAAATGACATGCTTCACGCAGGCTCGCAACAAGCCAGGATATCACATGACACTACGGCCGTACTCTTACGATTAGGCCGGAAGTGCGGTGAAAATATGGGCTGACGAGCAGCCGAAAAGGTACGGACGTACAAAATATACGTCAGTATATATATGCAGTGTGAACATAGCCTTAAAGTGTACCTGTCGTTTAATTTTTTTTTAGTCCAGGCGATTTTAAGAAACTTTGTAATTGGGTTTATTAGCCAAAAATTTATTTTTATCATGAGAAAGCAGTTTGAAGCTCTCCCCCCCTGTCTTCATGGTTCCCTATGGAGAGTACCAAAACAGGACAACAAAGAGTTAATTTACAGCTACATCACTGGGCTTTTCTTCTGCTTCTCTTAAGTCAGTACTGACCTCTCTGACCTCTGAATAAAGACTTTCACAAAGCTCCTGCTGTGTAATCCTTTGTTCTTTGCTCTCTGCTGCTGACTAATCTCCCCCCTCCCCTCTCCATAGAACAGACAGGGGCACGTCTGATGCAACAAGACACACTTTCCTGATAATTAGCAGTGAATGAGAGAGAAGAGTGTGGGGGGGGGGACACCTGGGAAAAGTCTTTCTAAATGCAGATAATGGCATATTTGCCTAATAAACCCAATTACAAAGTTTCTTAAAATCGCCTGGAATATTGATTTCCGCAAAAAAAACAACAAAAAAAACAACAACAGTGACACTTAAAGTAGTCCGGCAGCGATAACCATTGAAGCCTATCATGTGTGGTACTCTCTCAGAGGATTACACTGTACTGTATTATATAGAAGTAATGTCCAGGGACGCTGTCATATTAGTGTACAGCATTGGTGGTCGTGTCAGCTAATTATTGGGCCCTTCCTATGGGGTTCTGCAATTACATTACTAGGCCGGTCTATACATTGCAGTGAAAAAGTGGGTGCACATATATTCTTACTTTCCATTATAGTCAGTCCCCCACCGTAGACACTTAGGCCAACTGTTCAATGTAAAATGCCTAACACCCTCTGATACATGAGTTTCCATTCCTAATAGAAATACTAATATGTTCCCTTTAAATGTGTGCTCGCTGATAAACCTGGATACCTGCTGGCGTTGAGCTGCCGTTCATAGATATGTGATTTTCACTATGTTGAACGTCGCCATCTGCTGGTGTCTATTGAAAACAACATGCAATGGAAATTTCTGCATATGTAAAACCTGGAAAACCACAACTGCAGCAGTTTGGGAAGTGATGTCAGATCATGAGCCTAACATTTAGTCATATGAAGGTTATAGGTAAGAATAATTTAGGACTTTTTAAAAGAGTTGTCTGCCACCTTTCCTCCCCTGGTCTATAACACTCACCCCCAAGGTCTCTCCCTTCACTCTTCATTATACAATACTGCCACCTACTGGCTACACGTAGCATGACTTCTCTAAGAGGAATTATTAAAGTAAAGTACTTTACCTTTGTACCTTTTACATTGATTGCCATACAAAAAAAATTGCAACTTTGTGGAAAGTACCTGATGTGTGAATATAACGGGTGATCTAGAATTTACCATTTTGTCGGTGATCGCATCTTTCGTGCCGACATTGAAATCATTGCTTATCGTGTAAAAATCGAAACAAATGCAGTGTAGTTCTTCATATATGTCACTGAGAGGAGTAAAGCTTTGGCTGTCCAGGCATGATGGGAATTGTAGTTTTCCAATAGCTGGAGGGCCGAAGGTCCAGGTCACATCACTACGGCTCCTGGTGTCATAGACCATAGGCCAGGGGTAGGAACCTTGGCTCTCCACCTGTTACAGAACTGCACTTCCCATCATGTCTGGACAGCTAAAGCTTTGGCTGTTCAGGCATGATGGGAGTTGTAGTTTTGCAACAGGACTTCCTAGAGTTGTATCCAGCTGTATTCAGGTACCAGTTTTCAAATGCCGAGAGTTTACTCAAGGTTTGTTCAGCTCTAGTAAGTACACTAATACATTATAGCAAAAGATGCAATAGAAGACACCAAATTCATCAAAATACATAAGAGATTAAACAAGGCTTGAAGAGAGTGGAAGAGTCCACCAAACCAGACAAAACGGCGCTGAACCATACAAAGATGGCTGTTGTGAAACAACATGGCCGGTCATAAGCCAGCTCATGTAACCTTGTTTGTCACCTTATGTAAGTGAACAATATTTTGGCTCACTCTGTCAGACTTGATATGTTATGGGAAGCCGTCGGCAGAATTTGGCCAGTCTTGTTGACAACATCCTAGTAAGATAAGTAATGGCGTAGAGATATGGGAACCCATCTTTTAATAAGGGTATATAATGCTGCGTTTACACTGAACGATTATCGTGCAAATTTGCACGATAACGATCAAATTCGAATGATAATCGTACGTGTAAACGCAGCGAACGATCAAACGACGAGCGAGAAATCGTTCATTTTGATCTTTGAACATGTTCTCAAATCGTCGTTGGTCGTTCGCAAAAAATTTGCAGATTGTTTTGTGTAAACAGTCGTTCACCGATTTAAGCTATGTGCGAGATAGGCTTAAACAATCGCAAAACGATATATACAGTATATAGTTCCGTCTAAACGCTTATCGTTATTTTAAAAAATTGTTACGAATTATCGCTCCATGTAAACGCAGCATAAGATGTTAAATATGGCCAGGCCTTTGTGATCATCAATTGACAGCAGTGATTGGGGACGGCTGAAGCTGCTTGAAGTGACCTGTCTTGGTGATATTTTCCTGATGATACCCATTTGGGAACTCATCAATGAAGTGTGACAGTCTGGTAAGTGATAGATTATATTTTCAATAAACTATGTTTAACTATTGCTGATTTATCTGACTTTCTTCTCATGTTCTATAATGGAATCCAAAGAATCGCCGCGTCATCACCGCATAGGCCCCGCCCCCTTTGGGGCCATTGGTATGGGACAATCTAGGGGGTGGGGCCTAGAGTTTTAGGCTGGCCCTTCCAATGGCTGCTGAGGGGGCGGGGCCTATGCAGCGATGGCATCGCGGATGGGGCGGGGCTAAGTGGTGCTAGAGGCGGAGCGATGTGGCACATAGCCCGCGAGGCCCCACCCACATATACCAATCCATAGGTGATAAAAACGACTTTTTACCAGAACAAGCACCATGAGGTGTGATATAAAATAAGTAATGAAAGCTGTAACATTTACCCCTTACACCTGTGGAGAGCAGTCAGACTCCAAATAGGAGGTGACAGTGTCACTTTAACTATAGCTTATTTGTCTGACTTTCTTCTCATGTTCTATAACGGAATCCAAAGAATCTCACTCTAAGCCAAACAGTTGGACGATGAGGCTTGGGATGTATACATTTGGCTTTATCCACATTAGTAACAATTGGTCCCATTATTTCCATGTTTCCTATGGGTATTAAAGGGGATATCCAGCACTATAAAAACATGGCCACTTTCTTCCAGAGACAGCATCAGTCTTGTCTCCAGTTCAGGTGTGGTGTGCTCCGCTTACTTCAACCAAGTTGCAAAACCTGCACCCAAACTGGAGTGGTGCTGTCTCTGGAAGAAAGTGGGCATGTTTATGTAGCGCTGGATAACCCCTTTAATACGGTACATAGACCCCATTGGTAGGTGCTCAGTTGGAGTGACTGTAAAATGACTAAAATCACAATGTGCAGCTGTGCGGTGTGATACATGGTGGAGTGTAAACACCGCTGTTACATTGGCTCCTTGTGTATTGATCCCACTTTAAAGGGTTAGGAAGGGAACGGAGCACAGACCTAGCGGAGGCCCAGCATGACTAGGTTAGCTGGGAGTGTAGGCCTAAAAGGGGTTAAATAAGGAACAAGTGTGTGGCAGTAAGTGTTAAATTTTGGGTCAGTTGGGAGGTGGGAGAGGGGCGGACAGGGGAGAGTGAGGGAGTAGTTAGGTGAGTCACCAATGGACACTGGGCTATAAGAAGAGGTGGTGAAGAGGTGAAGCCTCAGTTCCCACCAGACCAGATTCAGCCCTCCTGTCTGCCCTAATTACAGGTTATCTGGTGTCATGACAGCCTGCCGTAAGGTCTTGCAGGGCACTTCATTGTGGAGTTGCTCTAAAGGGGGACCCATACGAGGGATGGTATTCCCCCCGCTCCTTTATTGGTAATGGTGGAAGTCAGGGGCGTAGCTAGGATTCATGGGGCCCCATAGCAAAAAACTGTACAGGGCCCCATAAATCCTGTACGCCCCCCCCCCCCCCCCCCCCCGCCAAACACAGACATTGACGCACATATACACACACAGAGGCACCATTAACATATATACAGATACGCCACTGACATACACACATATATACTGTAATGTGATTACACTAGTGCAGATGTATACACCATGAGAAGACTGTACACAGGGAAATCATCTCAGTGTAATAAGAAATACTCAACCAGATATAAAAGAAAATGCTGCAGATATTAATGGTGGGTTCTTTTACTAGAGCCCAGCATTAATAGAAGCTGCTGCAGAACATCTTTGGGAGCAAACACACACATATACACCAGTGTTACAGACATTGCTGACATACACACACACATATAGCCACAGATACATACACATACTAACATATAAATATATACACAGATACATATATACACACACTGACATATACATATACCCACAGATACATATATACACTCACTGACATATACATATACCCACAGATACGTATATACACACACTGACATATACATATACCCACAGATACATATATACACTCACTGACATATACATATACCCACAGATACGTATATACACACACTGACATATACATATACCCACAGATACATATATACACTCACTGACATATACATATACCCACAGATACATATATACACACACTGACATATACATATACCCACAGATACATATATACACTCACTGACACACATATACAGCACTTACATCTCCCAGGCTTCCCCCTCCTCCTCCTGTAGTCCGGGCTGATCTTCACATAGGTATTGAGGACCTTTGGGTCATGTGACCCAAAGGTCCTTAAACCCTCTCCTGTGCCGTCTGGCAGGTCCTGCTCCTCTGTTCAGCCCGCTCACCCGGCACTACAGTGAGGGGGCTGAACAGTGCAGTGGGGGTCCCTCTTCCTATCTGGACCCCTAGGGGAGGGGGGTACCTACCATGAAGGCAGGGCAGGCTTCCTCGGGCCCCCTTCATGCAGGGGCCCCATAGCAGTCGCCTTCCCTGCCTTCACTGTAGCTACGCCACTGGTGGAAGTACAATGATGCAGCGCTAAATGACAAATTTGTCAGATTCCGAGTAGACGCTGTGCGGCCTGGGGATAGTTAGTGAATTTCTGGTGTTACTGGACGGTGCTCGGCCAGACCTCCCTAGACCTGATGTGTATTATTGTTATTTGTTTTTAAGCACTTTAACCCCTTAACGACATCGGGCGTAAACTTACGCCCTCGCGCCCTGGTACTTGGCGCATCAGGGCGTAAATTTACGCCCAATGTTTCCCCGATCGCTGCGTGTTCGCACACAGCGATCGGGGAAGATGGCCTGCTATAAATCATAGCAGGCCATCATAGCTTCTCGGCACGGGGGGTGGTTAACACCCCCCGTGCTTACGATCGCCGCTATAGGCTGATCAATTCAGATCAGCCAATAGCGGCGATCGGAACCTTTCCGGGTCATCGGTGACTCGATGACCCGGAAAAAAATGGCGGTCGGTGCTGTCCGAGGACGGCACCGACCGCCATTACTGTAAAAAGTAATGGTGGTCACCGAGCCACCGGCCCGATCGCCAGTCCCACAAAATAATAAATACCTGCCCTGGACCCCTCAGCTAGGTAGCGGAGGGGTCCAGAGCAGGTATTTGTACATTACTCACCTGTCCCGGGGTCCTGATCGGCGTCTTCCGGGTTCGCGGCGTCCTCCGTCATTCCGTTCGGTCTTCGGGTCTTTCCGGCGGTCCCCGTCGTCTTCTTTTGGCTATTTTCGGCTCGTCATTTTCCGGATTTTGCGCTCTGCTGCCCTCTAGCGGCTGATATGTGTAATACACTTATCAGCAGCTACAGGGATGTTCAGAATGTAGAAAAAGGTTTTTTTTTTTTCCAAATTTTTTTTTTTTCTATTTTCCGCACCCTATCGCCGCTGAGTGTTGATCAGCATCGCACGAAAGTGCGCTGCTAATCAGCAACTCCTCCTTTTTGGCGTAGGGTGTTTTTTTTCTATATCCTACTGCCATGGTCTGCTGATAAGTGCCGCACATAAGTGCGGCATTTATCAGCAACTCCTTTGTTGCCGTAGGTTTTTTTTTTATACTTACTGTAAAAAAAACACGTAAAAAATACTACATTACACCACACTACATTGAATAAAGTTTGAGACTACACCACTACATACCCCATATACCAATCCCCGTATAAAGATGGCCCCCAGGGTGTTTTCGGCGTCAGAGGGATATGTTATTATTGCCTCCGACACCAAAACAGCCAGTGAGGATGAATGGGGGGATCCTTCTTTCCTCCATTCATCCTCATCATCCTCATCATCCAGTGACGTGTCTGGGGGTAGCGTAGCGTACGCTGCCCCCCAGACACGTCTTTTCCGCCAGTACCGTCCCAATAAGAGATCACGGTATGGTGTGAAATTCTCCAAACTCTGTGAGCGTACCTCAGGGTACACTTACAGATTTAGGGTACGTGCACACTGCGGAATGGCGAAGGATAACCCTTCGTGCATTCCGCAGCTGGCACCCGCCGGCGGACTGATGCGGGCGCATGTCTCTACCCGTGTCATAGACTCCATTCTATGCACGGGCGGATTCCGTCGTCCATCCAAAGAATGAATACGTTGGACGGAGAGCGGAATCCGCCCGTGCATAGAATGGAGTCTATGACGGACGGAGACGCACGCCCGCATCAGTCAGCCGGCGGGTGCCAACTGCGGAATGCACGAAGGGTTATCTGTCGCGATTCCGCAGTGTGCACGTACCCTTAGAGTGTATGTAGGAAGGGACACACGAATCCAGCCCCCAGATGCCCCCTCCCCCCCCCCATCCTCGGAACAAGTGGGAAGATCGTCCGGGAACTGATCTTCCCACTGCTGGTATAAAGGTTACCACCTGTACGGGGATAACTTTTATACCAGCACCCCCTCTTCCGGTCCCTCGCTGCCCGAGCTACTGTGGCTTGCGGCACGATCCGAACATATCAGAAGCAGTAATACCAGCCCTAATATTTAGCAGCCATGGAGCGGACCCAGCGCTTCTGGATATGAGGGACCCTGTATCGTACCAGGACAACATTTTCCAGGTGACGTCCCCCACACTGGAGAAAGGGAGACCCCAGAAGAAGTGCAGAGTGTGGTGTAACAGGGGGATCAGGAAGGACACCATTTTCCAGTGTGACACCTGTCCTGATCCCCCCGGCCTCTGCATACTGGATCGCTCCAAGGCGTACCACACGTCACTGGAGTTCTACATTATCTAAATTCTGTCCCTTATTCCTATTTCAGGGGTCACGTTGATCCAGGGATTATTCTGATCGCCATTATGGAGTCGGGAAGGAATTTTTCCCCTGTGATGAGACTACTGTCGTCTGCCTCACGAGGGTTTTTTGCCTTCCTCTGGATCAACACAGGTTGAATTTGATGGACACCTGTAATTTCCAACCTTATAAACTAATAATTGGCCCAATACCCCCAAATAAATTAGAATTGTCCCTTTTCCCCAGCTAAATAGGTATGGCCGCCATTCCCATTAGAGGATGCCATGATGCAATTACAAAGCCTCTGTGCGGCCAGGACAGTAGAAACCCCCCACAAGTGACCCCATTCTGGAAACTACACCCCATAAGGAATCTAACAAGGGGGGCAGCGGGGATATGGCCCCCTGGTGACGGCCACATTTGGGACGTGAAAATGAAAAAAATGGTATTTTTTATTTTCTCGGCACATGTTCTACGTAAGTGACTGTCACCAGTGGGGTCCATATCCTCACTGCACCCCTTGTTAGATTCCTTATGGGGTGTAGTTTCCAGAATGGGGTCACTTGTCGGGGGTTTCTACTGACCTGGCAGCACAGGAGCTTTGTAATTGCGACATGGCCTCCATCCTCCATTCCAGCCTCTAAATGGCGCTCTGTCCCTTTGGTGGCTTGCCCTGTGCCCATATGGCACATTATGCCCACATGTGGGGTATTTTCGTACTCAGGGGAAACTACCCTACACGTTTTGTGTTCATTTTCTTTTTTAACCCCTTGTGGAAATGGAAAAAATCAAGGCTAGACCAACATTTAGTGTAATTTTTGTAAAATTTTTTACTCTAAATCATTAATCTTGTCATGATTTTTTCATTTTCACAAGGGGCTAAAAGATAAAAAAAAACAATAAATGTGTAGAGCAATTTCCCCTGAGTACGGAAATACCCCACATGTGGACATAAAGCGCCATGCGGGTGCAGGTTAAGCCTCCGAAGGGAAGGAGCGCCATTTAGTTTTTGAAGGCTGGATTTGGCTGGAATGGATTTCGAGGGGCCATGTTGCATTCAAAAGGCCCCTGTGTTGCCAAGACAGTTGAAACCCCCCACAAGTGACCCCATTATGGAAACTACACCCCTCAAGGAATGTAACAAGGGGTGTAGTGAGCATATGGACCCCACTGGTGACGGGCACAAATGTGGAACAATGTGGCGTGAAAATGAAATATTACATTTTTTACACTATAATGTTGGTTTAGCCTTGAATTTATCATTTTCACAAGGGGTTAAAAGAGAAAAAAACACACAATATGTGTAGAGCAATTTCCCCCGAGTCCGTAAATACCCCACATGTGGACATAAAGCGCCATGTGGGCGCAGGGCAAGCCTCCAAAGGGAAGGAGCGCCATTTGGATTTTGGAGGTTGGATTTGGCTAGAATGGATGATGAACGCCATGTCGCATTTACAGAGCCCTCGTGCTGCCAAAACACTGGAAACCCCCCACAAGTGACTCCATTCTGGAAACTGCACCCCTCAAGGAATCTAACAAGGGGTGCAGTGAGGATATGGACCCCTTGATGACGGGCACGGGCCATGAAAGTGAAAAAATGAAATTTTTTACTTTTACGTCACATTGTTCCACATTTGTGCCCGTCACCAGTGGGGTCCATATGCTCACTGCACCCCTTGTTAGATTCCTTGAGGGGTGTAGTTTCCAGAATGGGGTCACTTGTGGGGGGTTTCCAGTGTTTTGGCAGCACGAGGGCTCTGTAAATGCGACATGGCCCTTGAAATCCTTTCCAGTGAAATTCAGCTTCCAAAAGCCAATTGGCGCTCCTTCCCTTTGGAGGCTCGTCCTGCGCCCCCTTGGCACTTTATCGCCACATGGGGGGATTTCCGTACTCGGGAGAAACTGCGCTACACATTTTGTGTCTTTTTTTTCCTCTTATCCCTTTAAGAAAATGAAAAATTGAAGGCTAGAACAAAGTTTTAGTGTAAAAAATAAATTTTTCTTTTTTCACGCCATATTGTTCGGAAAATCTGTGAAGCACCTGTGGGGTCCAAATGCTCACCGCACCCCTTGTTACATTCCTTGAGGGGTGTAGTTTTCTAAATGGTGTCCCTTTAGGGGTGTTTTTTAGGTTTTGGCACCCCAGAGCCTCTGCCAACCTGAAGTGGTACAGTCAGAAATGACCAAATATAACGGAGGCGTTGAAATTCACTAGGCGCTCCTTTGTATCTGAGGCTTGTGGTTGCGTCAAATAGCGCAATAGGGCCACATATGGGGTATTTCTATAAACTGCAGAAACGGGGCAATAATTATTGGGGTGCATTTCTCTGGTAATAGGTTTATAATTATGAAAAATATTGGATTACAATAAAATCTCTGCACAGAAAATTAAAATTTTCAAATTTCTTACACACTTAGCTTTTATTTCTGTGACTCCCCTAA
The DNA here is from genome assembly GCF_027789765.1 of Dendropsophus ebraccatus. Lineage (NCBI taxonomy): Eukaryota > Metazoa > Chordata > Amphibia > Anura > Hylidae > Dendropsophus > Dendropsophus ebraccatus. Next base: position 217,452,505 of record NC_091454.1, on the reverse strand, counting down.
AGGGTTAAAACACTTTCTGGATATGCTTTTGCAGAGTGTGGGGGGTGCAGTTTCTGAAATGGGGTGCTTTGTGGGGCTTTCTAACATACAGGACCCTCAAATACACTTTAAACCTGAACAGGTCCCTAAAAATATCTGATTTTGAAATTTTACTGAAAATTTGGAAATTTGCTGCTAATGTTTTAAGCTTCCTATTGTCTAAAAAAAATGAAAGATCGTTTAATAAATGCCGCCAACATAAAGTAGACATGTTGCTAATGCTATTTAATATATAATTTATGTGGTATAACCACTTTCTGTATACGCAAAAAAGTTTCAAAGTTGGAAAAATGCATTTTTTCACATTTTTTCACATTATTTGGGGTTTTTTCATAAAGATTCGTTATGAGTATCGACTCCAATTTACCAGAAATGTAAAGTACAATATGTCACGAGAAAACAATCTCAGAATCAGCTGGATAGGTAAAAGCATCCCGAAGTTATTAATGAATAAAGTGACACTGGTCATATTCATAAAATTTGTCTCTGTCATTAAGGCCATTTCAGGCTCTGTCCTTAAGGGGTTAATAAAGAGGCTGTTATGGCCATTTTTTCCAACACTACTGGATTGTCCTGAGTTTGTGAAGGGGAGATTGGTGAGGGGTAAAGGTAAAAGCGGGTTTAGAAAGAGGTTAAGATTAACAGGAAGGTACTCACCAATACCTCAAAGGGGTCGGCCACTTTATAGTAAAATAGGTCAGTGTATAGTAATAGTAAGTATACTCACTGTATATACTGACAGCAGCTCCGTGTGTACTCACTGTATATAGCTCCCTGTGTACTCACTGTATATACTGACAGCAGCTCCCTGTACTCACTGTATATACTGACAGCAGCTTCCTGTGTACTCACTGTATATACTAACAGCAGCTCCCTGTGTACTCACTGTATATACTGACAGAAGCTCCCTGTGTACTCACTGAATATACTAACAGCAGCTCCCTGTGTACTCACTGTATATACTGCCAGCAGCTCCCTGTACTCACTGTATATACTGACAGCAGCTCCCTGTGTACTCACTGTATATACTGACAGCAGCTTCCTGTGTACTCACTGTATATACTGACAGCAGCTCCCTGTGTACTCACTGAATATACTGACAGCAGCTCCCTGTGTACTCACTGTATATACTGACAGCAGCTCCCTGTGTACTCACTGTATATACTGACAGCAGCTCCCTGTGTACTCACTGTATATACAGACAGCAGCTCCCTGTGTACTCACTGTATATACTGACAACAGCTCCCTGTGTACTCACTGTATATACTGACAGCAGCTCCTTGTACTCACTGTATATACTGACAGCAGCTCCCTGTGTACTCACTGTATATACTGACAGCATCCCCTGTGTACCTCATAGAGCTAAAATCAGACTCCCCTCCTCCAGGCTGTGCTGTCCTGCTCTGTGGTGTTTCTATCCATGAGATGGCTGACATGGAGGAGCATGTGACCATGCCTACTGACCCTGTGTATGTCTATGGAGGACACTTGGGGGCTGGGGGGGTCATGGTCACAGGCTCCTCCATGTTAGTGATCTCATGGACAGAAATACCACAGAGCAGGACAGCACAGCCTGCAGGAGGGGAATCTGATTTTAGCTCTATGAGGTACACAGGGAGCTGCTGCCAGTATATACAGTGACTATAGCCATACCTCCCAACCGTCCCGGATCCAGTGGGACAGTACCGATTTCGGGGCCATGTCCCGCTGTCCCGGAACGGGCCCCAAGTGTCCCGCTTCCCAAAACATACCTGGCCCTTTAATTGCGGGAGCTCCTCAGTTCGCAGCTGCAGGGCTGTGCACAGCTTGCTCTAGTGGCCGGAAGCTGCATTCTGCCTCCGGTCACAAGAGGCCTCTCTCATCCCCTGCGTTCTGGCGCGGAGCGGGAGAGTGACGTCAGCAGAGCCGAGAGGAAGGAGAAGCAGGAGGGCTGAAGCACAGAACAGAAGAGAGTGAGTATGTGCTTATGCTTTTTTTAAATCATGGTGGGGGGAGGCTAGCTGACAGGGAAGGTGTTCATAATGAGAGTGCTCTCTGCAAGGATGCGGATGGGGCCGGGATCGGGGGTGTAACTGGGGGCATTACCTACTGCTACTGCTGTGTGGAGACACTGTGTGTGTGTGTGGGGGGGGGGGGGGGTTGTTGCCGCAGCATTCTGACACCACTGGGGGAGAGGGGGTCTTCATCACTCTGCTGTCTGACTGCTATGTATTCTGGCTGGGGTCGGAGGCGCTGCAGTCAGACAGCAGAGTGATTAGCAGTGTCCTATATCATGCTCGGGGGGGGAGGGGGGGGTCTGCATATTTTGATTTAATTAACCTAAACAAGTACTGCAGCGGCCCTGTTTGCAGGGACCAGGACTGCTGTCAGACTGGGGCGGGGGGGCTGCTGCTGCCACAAACTGACTGACACTGAAGGCCATCTGACACTCAGCAGCTGCGGCCTTCAGTATCTGTCAGGGGCAGCTGACCCTCTCAAAGCTCTGAGCTCACATACCGCACAGCTTCCAGCCCCGAAGCTCTTATCTACAGCCCTGCGGCACTTGCATTCATCTTCTCCCCTGCTTATCTTCTCCTCGCTGCTGATGACGTCACATGTCGGGGACAGACAGGAGAGAAGAGAGTGCAGGGGCCGCGGAGCTGGAGATAGGAGCTGCAGGGGCTGGGAGCTGTGAGTGAGGCTGTGCAAGTAGCCACTACTGCTGAGCTGCTGGTAGAGAAAGCCATTGTTGTGCAGCTGTGTGAGTATCCTTTTTTATTTTTCTGGTACACAGGGGGGCTTTACTTAGATAGATAAACTATCTATCTATCTCCTATCTATCTATCTATCTATCTATCTATCTATCTATCTATCTCCTATCTATCTATCTATCTATCTATCTATCTATCTATCTATCTATCTATCTATCTATCTATCTATCTATCTATCTATCCTCTATCTATCTCCTATCTATCTATCTATCTCCTATCTATCTATCTATCTATCTATCTATCTATCTATCTATCTATCTATCTACTATAGTAAATCCAACGGCACTCCAAGATGTGTTGAAATCCAAAGATGTGATTTATTCACGTGGTTAAATCATGTTGCAGCACAGCAAACAAAGAGGCAACGTTTCTGTGGCCTCACGCCACCATTTTCAAGCCCTTGAAATGATGCTTGAAATGGGCTTGAAAATGGTGGCGTGAGGCCACAGAAACGTTGCCTCTTTGTTTGCTGTGCTGCAACATGATTTAACCACGTGAATAAATCACATCTTTGGATTTCAACACATCTTGGAGTGCCGTTGGATTTACTATAGTATATTGGAGGTTCGTGGTTGGAACTACTACTGGCACCCACCTCATATATATTGTGCTGCTGACATACGCTCATATCTATCTATCTATCTATCTCCTATCTATCTATCTATCTATCTATCTCCTATCTATCCAGTGTCGGACTGGGCCACCGGGGGACCGGGGAATTCCCCGGTGGGCCCCGAGCAGGAGTAGGCCCCGCCCCCCAGTCAGGGGACACAGGGTTGGAGACCACAAGAATGTGGTCTCCACCCAGTAAGCCCAGCGGGGGCCCCCGTGCTCCTAGGGGGCCCACTCAGCCGCCGATTGCCGCACCTTCCCTTTTAACTGGAAGCGATCGAAACGATCGCTTCCAGTTAAATGTAGCAGTGTTCCGATTGACAGGGCGAGAAGCCATTGGCTTTCAGCCCTGTCAATCACTCTTGTGACCGCAAGCAGCTTCTTGCTTGCGGTCACAAGCGTGGTGCTGCCGCCGCCTCCCCTGACAGATGAGCAGCTGCTGGTCCCGGGCAGCGTCATCACCAGAGAGCTCCGTGCGCAGTGCGGCAGCGGGGACTTCCGGTTTACGTAACGCATACCGGAAGTCCCAGCCGCTGCGGTGCACACAAAGCTCTCTGGTGGTGATGCTGCCAGGACCAGGAGCTGCTCGTCTGTCGGGGAAGAGAAGAAGGGGTCCGCGACCGTCGGGGGAGCGTGGTGACAGGTGAGTTGGGTTTTGTTGTTTTTTTACCAGCACTGGGGGCTATAGGGGAGGGAGGGGGATGGCCAGCACTGGGGGCTATAGGGGAGGGAGGGGGGGGATGGCCAGCACTGGGGGCTATAGGGGGGATGGCCAGCACTGGGGGCTATAGGGGGGATGGCCAGCACTGGGGGCTATAGGGGAGGGAGGGGGATGGCCAGCACTGGGGGCTATAGGGGGGATGGCCAGCACTGGGGGCTATAGGGGAGGGAGGGGGATGGCCAGCACTGGGGGCTATAGGGGGGATGGCCAGCACTGGGGGCTATAGGGGGGATGGCCAGCACTGGGGGCTATAGGGGAGGGAGGGGGATGGCCAGCACTGGGGGCTATAGGGGAGGGAGGGGGATGGCCAGCACTGGGGGCTATAGGGGAGGGAGGGGGATGGCCAGCACTGGGGGCTATAGGGGAGGGAGGGGGATGGCCAGCACTGGGGGCTATAGGGGAGGGAGGGGGATGGCCAGCACTGGGGGCTATAGGGGAGGGAGGGGGATGGCCAGCACTGGGGGCTATAGGGGAGGGAGGGGGATGGCCAGCACTGGGGGCTATAGGGGGGATGGCCAGCACTGGGGGCTATAGGGGAGGGAGAGGGATGGCCAGCACTGGGGGCTATAGGGGAGGGAGGGGGATGGCCAGCACTGGGGGCTATAGGGGAGGGAGAGGGATGGCCAGCACTGGGGGCTATAGGGGAGGGAGGGGGATGGCCAGCACTGGGGGCTATAGGGGAGGGAGGGGGATGGCCAGCACTGGGGGCTATAGGGGAGGGAGAGGGATGGCCAGCACTGGGGGCTATAGGGGAGGGAGGGGGATGGCCAGCACTGGGGGCTATAGGGGAGGGAGGGGGGGTGGATGGCCAGCACTGGGGGCTATAGGGGGGATGGCCAGCACTGGGGGCTATAGGGGAGGGAGGGGGATGGCCAGCACTGGGGGCTATAGGGGAGGGAGGGGGATGGCCAGCACTGGGGGCTATAGGGGAGGGAGGGGGGGTGGATGGCCAGAACTGGGGGCTATAGGGGAGGGAGGGGGATGGCCAGCACTGGGGACTATAGGGGAGGGAGGGGAGGGGGATGGCCAGCACTGGGGGCTATAGGGGAGGGAGGGGAGGTGGATGGCCAGCACTGGGGGCTATAGGGGAGGGAGGAGGGGTGGATGGCCAGCACTGGGGGCTATAGGGGAGGGAGGGGGGGGATGGCCAGTACTGGGGGCTATAGGGGAGGGAGGGGGATGGCCAGCACTGGGGGCTATAGGGGGGGATGGCCTGCACTGGGGGCTATAGGGGGGATGGACAACATAAGGGGGGCTATAGGGGGGGATGGACAACATAAGGGGGGCTATAGGGGGGGATGGACAACATAAGGGGGGCTATAGGGGGGATGGAAAACATAAGGGGGGCTATGGGGGGGATGGGCAACATAAGGGGGCTATGGGGGGGATAGACAACATAAGGGGGGCTATAGGAGGATGGACAACATAAGGGGGGCTATAGGGGGGATGGACAACATAAGGGGGCTATGGGGGGGATAGACAACATAAGGGGGGCTTTAGGGGGGATGGACAACATGAGGGGGGCTATATGGGGGAATGGACAACATGAGGGGGCTATATGGGGGAATGGACTACATAAGGGGGGTATCTATATTGAAGAAGGACAACATGGAGGGGCTATATATATGGGGATGGACAACATAAGGGGTTTACCTATATGGGGCATGGACAACACTGTAAGTTGTCTATATGGGGGACTGAACAAAGGACCATCTATAAGGTGCCTACACAGAGGGGACCATATACTATAAGGGAGATATATACACATAGTGTCAGGGCTACCCACTAAATGAGGGCATAAAGGGGCCAATACAGATGTGCAGTGTGTATAGAGATGAGGATGGTGACAGAGTGAGGAGCCTAATATATTTCTCTGGCAGATTCTGTGGATTCGTGGCTCATAGAAGTTCTCATAACGGCCCAGGACAGATGGAGAAGAAGAAGAAGAGGGAAGAACTCTGATTAGAGAAGACGTCCCCTGTGAGTCACCTGCTATAACTGCACTGTAATGTATATGGTGTTCAGAACCTGTGTAGAGCTGCGTCTACCTCTATATGACTGGATGAGGTGATGGTGATCTGTGTAAAGAGGATTATTCAGTAGCAGCGGTGGTGTTAGTCAGTATGTGGTGGTTTTAGTCAGTAGCAGTGGTGATGTGAGTCAGTATGTGGTGGTGTTAGTCAGTAGCAGCGGTGGGGTTAGTCAGTATGTGGTGGTGTTAGTCAGTATGTGATGGTATTAGTCAGTATGTGGTGGTGTTAGTCAGTATGTGGTGGTGTTAGTCAGTATGTGATGGTATTAGTCAGTATGTGGTGGTATTTGTTACTTGTAATCTGGTGCAGTGTTCATTGGTCTTAGTATACTGGTTCTGGTCAGTAACAATATGGTGGAGATGGTATTGGTTGTGGTGTGACGGTAATATTTCCCCCTTGTATACTGTTATTATTGGTAATATTGGTATACAGGATCTGGTCAGTAACAGTATGGCAGTAATATGTGTGGGGATGTTTGCTCTTTATATACTGGTGTTATTGGTAGCATACAGTAGTATACAGTGTTATCATGCAAAGAAAATTGTCTTATAGCCCAATTACATCGGCCAATTATCGGTAACAAGCGCTCCTAGGAAGCCCCATGTAACAGTGCCAGAGATCAGCTGACAAATGCCCCATAGTTGGCTGATTAGATCTTTTGTGCGGGTGTAATAATCATTGCTGTCGGCCGCACATCTCTATATACTGCCCCCTATCACGCCGTGTAACTGGACCCTTATTAATGTTACCATAGATAAGTATAGTGGCAGAAGGGTGGGCCCCAAGAAGGATTTCCCCTGGTGGGCCCAAGGACTCCAGTCCGACACTGTATCTATCTATCTATCTATCTATCTATCTATCTATCTATCTATCTATCCTATATCTATCTCCTATCTATCTATCTATCTATCTCCTATCTATCTATCTATCTATCTATCTATCTATCTATCTATCTATCTCCTATCTATCTATCTATCTATTTATCTATCTCCTATCTATCTATCTATCTATCTATCTATCTATCTATCTATCTATCTATCTATCCTATATCTATCTCCTATCTATCTATCTATCTATCTATCTATCTATCTATCTATCCTCTATCTATCTCCTATCTATCTATCTATCTATCTATCCTCTATCTATCTATCTATCTATCTATCTATCTATCTATCTATCTATCTATCCTCTATCTATCTCCTATCTATCTATCTATCTATCTATCTATCTATCTATCTATCTATCTATGTCCTATCTATCTATCTATCTATCTATCTATCTATCTATCTATCTCCTATCTATCTATTTATCTATCCTCTATCTATCTCCTATCTATCTATCTCCTATCTATCTATCTATCTATCTATCTATCTATCTATCTATCTATCTATCTATCTCCTATCTATCTATTTCCTATCTATCTATCTATCTATCTATCTATCTATCTATCTATCTATCTATCTATCTATCTATCCTCTATCTATCTCCTATCTATCTATCTATCTATCTATCTCCTATCTATCTCCTATCTATCTATCTATCCTCTATCTATCTCCTATCTATCTATCTATCTATCTATCTCCTATCTATCTATCTATCTCCTATCTATCTATCTATCTATCTATCTATCTATCTATCTCCTATCTATCTATCTATCTATCTATCTATCTCCTATCTATCTATCTATCTATCTATCTATCTATCTATCTATCTATCTCCTATCTATCTATCTATCTATCTATCTATCTATCTATCTATCTATCTCCTATCTATCTATCTATCTATCTATCTATCTATCTATCTCCTAGAGATAGAGGGATAGATAGATAGATAGATAGATAGATAGATAGATAGATAGATAGGAGATAGATAGATAGATAGATAGATAGATAGATAGGAGATAGATAGATGATAGATAATAGATAAATAGATATATAGATAGATAAATAGATAGTAGATAGATAGATAGGAGACAGATAGATAGATAGATAGATAGATAGGAGATAGATAGATAGATAGATAGATAGATAGATAGATAGGAGATAGATAGATAGATAGATAGATAGATAGAGAGATAGATGGACAGATAAGCGTGAAAATGGCGATCGACTCGCCGAAACATCGTGTTTATGACTAATTTAGGGGCGTTTCTTGGGGTTTAGGGGCGTGTCTTGGGTGGGGTTAGGGACGTGTCCATGTCCCTCTTTCCTCTCAGCCAAAGTTGGGAGGTATGACTGTACTTACATAGTTGCCAACAGGTTTTGCCAGGACTGTCACGATTTTGAAGAGACCGCCCCGGCAAAATCACTCGAAGCAGGAAGCCCCACCCCTTCGAGTGCAAGTGATGTCAGTCAAGCAGAGCAGGGAGAGGAGTCCCTGGGGGACTAGAGGAACCATACTGGTGAGGTAAGTATAGCCTTTTTTTCCAATATAGATGAAGGGACAAGAGGATGCTAAAGAGGGTACTGGTATGATGATAAAGGGACAGGAGGAGGATGAAGGGGGAAGTAGTATGATGATGAAGGGGCAGGAGGATGAGAGGGGTAGTACTAGGGTGATGGAAGGGCAGGAGGATGAAGGGGGTAGTAGTATGATGATGGAGGGGGAAGGAGGATTAGAGGGGTAGTACTATGATGATGGAGGGGCAGGAGGATGAAGGGGGAAGTAGTATGATGATGGAGGAGCAGGAGAATGAAGGGGGAAGTAGTATGATGATGGAGGAGCAGGAGGATGAAGGGGGAAGTAGTATGATGATGGAGGAGCAGGAGAATGAAGGGGGAAGTAGTATGATGATGGAGGAGCAGGAGGATGAAGGGGGAAGTAGTATGATGATGGAGGAGCAGGAGAATGAAGGGGGAAGTAGTATGATGATGGAGGAGCAGGAGGATGAAGGGGGAAGTAGTATGATGATGGAGGAGCAGGAGGATGAAGGGGGAAGTAGTATGATGATGGAGGAGCAGGAGAATGAAGGGGGAAGTAGTATGATGATGGAGGAGCAGGAGGATGAAGGGGGAAGTAGTATGATGATGGAGGGGCAGGAGGATGATGAAAGGGTAGTAATATGATGATGGAGGGGCAGGAGGATGAAGAGGGTAGTAGTATGATGATGGAGGAGCAGTAGTAGTGATTAAGGGGTAGTAGTATGATGATATGGGGTGCAGCAGCATCATATGGGCACAAACTACCAGTATGTACAGTCATCAGTAGAATGCTCTCTCTTAGTCTCAACCTGCTCTGAGTGGGGTTTGTAATATACTGGGGACCTAAAACTGGGGTGTTTAATATACTTGGGACCTAATACTGGGGTGTGTGATTTACTGGTGACCTGACACTGGGATGTGTAATTTACTGGGGGGCCTAATACTGGAGTGTGTTATGCTCCTTTTGTGTTGTTCTGACTGTAAATTCTAACTGGAAAATTTCGAACCCACACCCATGATATGCCACACCCCACCAAGACACAGCAACAATAAGCCACACCCCTTTTCAACGCTAACGTGTCCCTGGAAAAAATTTAAAATGTTGGCAACTATGCACTTACTAATACTGTACACTGAGCAATTTTACTCCACAGTGGCCAACCCCTTTAAGCTTTCTGCATTATATTCTGTACCACAATTTGCCCACTTGGCCTTTTGTCGAGGTGACCACTCCATTACCTCTTATTACGTGCACTGCTGCGCTTACATGTTTATTTGATATCTCCTGTACAGCTACAGGGAAAAAATAAATAAATAAATAAATATATATACATATATATATATATATATATATATATATATATATATATATATATAGCATACATGATTACTTACCTGTCTTCACCAGTTCTGAAACCGCCAAGAACTTGATTTGTATGTATGTAACCTTCTCCCCTACCATGTCCTTTAGCTTCTTCCTGGTTGAGCAGCTTCTCAGTACAATTCTTAGAATGCATTGCTTTTCCTCATGTCTACACCACAGCCCTTTCCCACCCTGCCTATTCCCCTCCCACAGCACTCCTGCCAATTCCGTGCCCAGGGCAGTAGCAAAACATTTAAGTACACAGCAATCAGTAAATCTAAAGCACCTGCTGCATTCATTTCCTACTTTCTTCTCTGTCTGTGGCATTTTCCAGCATAACGCAGCATGCTATAAACACATCTCAATCTTCTCTAAATGTCCCAATAAAATATATATGTATGTGTATATATGAGAGATCCAGCCAGGCCTCTTGCGACAACAGAGTATGATGTGTTGTCTCAGGAGGGAAGAGCTGGGGAGCTGCTGAGACAACACAACACACAAAATCACAGCTTCCTGTCAGGGTAAATAAAGATAACACTCCTACCGGGCTCTCGGACCACAATCTTCTCTCCTTTTCAATCACTAATACTCATTCTCCTCCTTACACCCCAACCTTGGTCATGTACAGAAACTTACGTGCCATCAACACCCAACAACTTACAGACTCTGTACAGTCATCACTGCCAAATGCTATCACCACACCCTCAAAACAACCCTTGACAAAATGGCACCCCTCACACCTCAATCAGCAAAAAGCAGACGACCACAACCCTGGCACACACCTTCAACTCGTTTTCTTAGACGGTGTTCTAGGTGTGCTGAACGTTCGTGGAGGAAGTCTAAAACTGATGCAAACCTCCTACATTACAAATTTGTGCTTAGAAGCTACTACTCCGCTCTTCATTCTGCTAAACAATCTTACTTTACCTCTCTCATCTCTTCTCTATCCCATAACCAAAAACGTCTCTTTGATACCCTCAACTCCCTCCTCAAACCCAAAGTTCAGACACCCGTAACTAACCTCTGTGCTGAAGACCTAGCATCCTACTTCAAGGAAAAGATAGATACCATCCGTCAGGAGATCACCTCCCAGTCCCAAAGAAGTGTTGATCCCATTCCCTCTTGTATTTCCTCCTCTTCCCTCTCAGTATTTGAACCTGTACAGAGGAGGAAGTCTCCAGACTCCTCTCCTCCTCTCGCCCCACCACCTGCCCTAGTGACCCTATTCCCTCACACCTTGTCCAGTCTCTCTCTCCTGCTGTCACTACTTACATTACTAAAATCTTCAACCTCTCCCTCTCCTCTGGCATCTTCCCCTCGACGTTCAAACACTCCGTCATCACTCCCTTACTGAAAAAACCCTCTCTAGACCCCTCCTGTGCTGCAACTATCGACCTGTCTCTAATCTTCCTTTTATCTCCAAACTGTTAGAACACCTGGTCTATTCCCGCCTAACCCGCTACCTCTCTGACAACTCTGTCCTTGACCCCCTTCAGTCTGGTTTCCGTCCTCTCCACTCTACAGAAACTGCCCTTACTAAAGTCTCCAATGATCTCCTCACCGCCAAACCTAAAGGTGACCATTCACTTCTCATTCTCCTGGACCTATCTGCAGCTTTTGACACTGTAGACCACCAGCTCCTCCTCTCCACGCTCCGCTCTATCTGTATGTGACACTGTAGACCACCAGCTCCTCCTCTCCACGCTCCGCTCTATCTGTATGTGACACTGTAGACCACCAGCTTCTCCTCTCCACGCTCCGCTCTATCTGTAGTATGTGACACTGTAGACCACCAGCTCCTCCTCTCCATGCTCCACTCTACCTGTATGTGACATTGTAGACCACCAGCTCCTCCTCTCCACGCTCCACTCTATCTGTATGTGACACTGTAGACCACCAGCTCCTCCTCTCCACGCTCCGCTCTATCTGTATGTGACACTGTAGCCCCCCAGCTCCTCCTCTCCACGCTCCGCTCTATCTGTATGTGACACTGTAGCCCCCAGCTCCTCCTCTGCACGCTCCGCTCTATCTGTAGTATGTGACACTGTAGCCCCCAGCTCCTCCTCTGCACGCTCCGCTCTATCTGTAGTATGTGACACTGTAGACCACCAGCTCCTCCTCTCCACGCTCCGCTCTATCTGTATGTGACACTGTAGACCACCAGCTCCTCCTCTCCACGCTCCGCTCTATCGGCCTCAAGGACTCTGCTCTTTCCTGTTTTTCCTCCTATCTCTCCGACCGCTCCTTTAGTGTATCACTTTCTGGCTCCACCTCATCTTCTCTCCCCCTTACAGTCGGGGTTCCTCAGGGATCAGTCCTGGGCCCTCTCCTTTTCTCACTTTACACTTTACCCATTGGACAAATCATCAGTAAGTTTGGTTTTCAGCACCATCTCTATGCTGATGATACCCAGCTGTATACCTCCTCCCGTGATATCACCCCGCTATATACCATCTCTATGCTGATGATACCCAGCTGTATACCTCCTACCGTGATATCACCCAGCTATATACCATCTCCATGCTGATGATACCCAGCTGTATACCTCCTCCCATGATATCACCCAGCTATATACCATCTCTATGCTGATGATACCCAGCTGTATACCTCCTTCCATGATATCACCCAGCTATATACCATCTCTATGCTGATGATACCCAGCTGTATACCTCCTCCCGTGATATCACCCCGCTATATACCATCTCTATGCTGATGATACCCAGCTGTATACCTCCTCCCGCGATATCACCCCGCTATATACCATCTCTATGCTGATGATACCCAGCTGTATACCTCCTCCCGCGATATCACCCCGCTATATACCATCTCTATGCTGATGATACCCAGCTGTATACCTCCTCCCATGATATCACCCCTGCTATATACCATCTCTATGCTGATGATACCCAGCTGTATACCTCCTCCCGTGATATCACCCCGCTATATACCATCTCTATGCTGATGATACCCAGCTGTATACCTCCTCCCGTGATATCACCCCGCTATATACCATCTCTATGCTGATGATACCCAGCTGTATACCTCCTCCCGTGATATCACCCCGCTATATACCATCTCTATGCTGATGATACCCAGCTGTATACCTCCTCCCATGATATCACCCAGCTATATACCATCTCTATGCTGATGATACCCAGCTATATACCTCCTCCCGTGATATCACCCCGCTATATACCATCTCTATGCTGATGATACCCAGCTGTATACCTCCTCCCGTGATATCACCCCGCTATATACCATCTCTATGCTGATGATACCCAGCTGTATACCTCCTCCCGTGATATCACCCCGCTATATACCATCTCTATGCTGATGATACCCAGCTGTATACCTCCTCCCGTGATATCACCCCGCTATATACCTCCTCCCGTGATATCACCCAGCTATATACCATCTCTATGCTGATGATACCCAGCTGTATACCTCCTCCCGCGATATCACCCCGCTATATACCATCTCTATGCTGATGATACCCAGCTATATACCTCCTCCCGTGATATCACCCAGCTATATACCATCTCTATGCTGATGATACCCAGCTGTATACCTCCTCCCATGATATCACCCAGCTATATACCATCTCTATGCTGATGATACCCAGCTGTATACCTCCTCCCGCGATATCACCTCGCTATATACCATCTCTATGCTGATGATACCCAGCTGTATACCTCCTCCCGCGATATCACCCCGCTATATACCATCTCTATGCTGATGATACCCAGCTGTATACCTCCTCCCATGATATCACCCAGCTATATACCATCTCTATGCTGATGATACCCAGCTGTATACCTCCACCTGCGATATCACCCAGCTATATACCATCTCTATGCTGATGATACCCAGCTGTATACCCCCTCCCGTGATATCACCCCCTCTCTTCTTCAGAACACCGGTAACTGTCTGTCTGCCGTCTCTAACGCTATGTCCTCCCTATTCCTAAAACTAAGACTGAGCTGCTTGTCTTCCCTCCCTCTGCTAACCGCCCCCCACCTTACATCTCCATCTCTGTCTGTGGTGCAACCATAACCCCCACACAACAAGCCCGCTGCCTTGGGGTTATGTGTGACTCAGATCTGTCCTTCACTCCTCATATAAAATCTCTTTCACGTTCCTGTAATCTGCATCTAAAAAACATCTCAAAATCCGTCCCTTCCTTACTGTGGAATCTGCTAAAACTCTTATTGTCGCTCTGATCCATTCCCGTCTTGACTACTGCAATTCCTTACTAACCTTCCTTCCTCTAAACTCTCCTCTCTCCAGTCCATTCTCAATACAGCGGCCAGGCTCATCTCCATGTCCAGCCGCTATACCGATGCCTCCCCCCTGTGCCAGCCACTATACTGATGCCTCCCCCCTGTGCCAGCCGCTATACTGATGCCTCCCCCCTGTGCCAGTCACTACATTGGCTCCCTATTAACCACAGGATTCAATATAAACTCCTCCTGCTCACCCACAAGGCTCTCCACAGTGCTGCACCTCCCTATATCTCCTCCCTTATCTCCGTCTACCACCCTACCCGTGCCTTACGCTCCTCTAATGACTTACGACTAACAACCACCTTGATCCGCACCTCTCACTCCCGTCTCCAGGACTTCACCCGAGCTGCACCAGTCCTATGGAATACATTACCCAAGACTGTCAGACTCACCTCCAATACACAAAGCTTCAAACGTGCCCTCAAAACACATCTGTTCAAAGCTTACCAGGTTCCCTAATTTTGACTCAACCCTCAACCCCCCCCCCCCCCACACACACACACAGACACAGACACCTCCACCACGCACACACACACACACACACAGACACATACACACATACATACACACACGCCAAGCATTTAAGCACTTAGACCTGTGCATGCAGGCATTGGCTAGTGACAGGTTCACCCCCCCTTACCTGCACTGACTTATTTATATAGATGGCCGGACCATAAGAACAATGATGCACTTTGCCCCTCTGCCATTTTGTCTTGCACCCCCTCCTGATAGTATGTAAGCTCATGCATGCGAGCAGGGACCTCACTCCTCATGTATGGCTGATAATTATATGTAGATCTTTGTAATGTCTATTTTTGTCTATGTATGTACCCCCAGAATTGTAAAGTGCTGCGGAATCTGTTGGTGCTACATAAATAAAAATTATTATTATTATATTATTATTAAAGGAGAAGTCCAGGCAGACCTCTTTTTTTCACAAGTTCCGGACAGGGGGAGGATAAAATAAAGAGCATGCTGTCACCTCCCTGGTCCCAGCCCTGGTGCATACATACTGCCATTTTGCTCCCTGGCTCACCGGCTGCTTCTTGGTCAAAGTGGGGACCTGAGTCAGGTATGCGCCCACCAGCTCCGGAGCCAGGGAGGTGAGAGCATGTTATTTCCTCTATTCTTCCCTCCCATCCCCAGTATGCCTGGACTTCCCCTTTAATGAAGCCAATACAATTAGTAATAAAAGTATATTAATAAGTTACAGTATATGTCTTGGGGTAATATTTTTATTTAAGCATAATTTCCTTAAACCAGATTATTCCTTTAAACAAAAGGCGTAAACCAATAAACTATACAACAGTGGCCCAATTAAAAAAAAAAAAAAATAGTCAAGTAAAAAAAAATTACCATAGTGGCCCTATGAATGGTGCTAGTCAGATGGGGCCCCCATAAGTTCCTTTTAAAATAGTCTTTATTAAATTTTTCCCATATTCGAAAACAGGTTTTACATATAAAGCAGGGACCGGCACAACCCGAATTCCTGCTGATATATACAATACAATTTCACACAAGGATAAATCCAGCACATGTAACGGTTTCACCATACGCATATACAAAATAGAACATCCTTATCAACCTTGCTACTCATTATCATTTTCCATAAAAAACCATACTCCAGTACTCCAGAGAGTACGGAGATGATATACAGAATAGGAAACACATTACTTAATATACCCCGATCCCTACCCCAGCCATCCCCCACCCCAACCCCCACCCCCCACCCCAGCCCCCACCCCAACCCCCACCCCCCACCCCAGCCCCCACCCCCCACCCAGCTGAGGACCCCGAGAGGAAAGAGAAGTAAGCAGGAGGGGGAACAGGGTCCCCATAAGTTAATATTTAAAAAAAAAAAAATGGAAAAATGTCACCACCATTGTCTCTGTATGCTTTGAGAGGTGACTCTTGAGAACACAAGTGGGCAGTAGCAGGTCACGTCCTCTCCGAGTTTTCGTCTTTGTTAGCGGAAATTAGTTCTGTGGCAGTGGTCAATTGACAGAGTATCCAACTGTCTGGAGCAACTCGTAAGCTTGAGGGATAATTGTCACCCTTCTGGAATTCATAGAATTCACCATACCAAATGTTGTAGGATGCCATAGAGACTGCCTCTCCATACTACAAAGAATGTGGCTTAGGACTATCCAACTAGCTGAGGCTTCGAGAGACAACATGTACAAAATTAGAAGAAATCCGGAAACAATTACATACGGTAGTGCCTTTTCAAGTCTATTATAATTAAGGTGCAAACATTGCACAAATAGGAATATTAAGGTGACTTTTGGTTTTAGTGTGGACATATATAAGACAACATCAGGTCCACCTCGTTTTTGACGACTGGAGGTCCTGGGTGGATGTCATCTGGAAGATAGTGGCAGGATGTCATGTCCCAGGCATCCAGGATTATGACCCTGGTTCCCTTGAAGGCTGCCCTCAGTAATATGTCCAGCTGAAGGGACAACCAGTCACTGCCGTATACTGACTTATAACCCGTGTTGGCCGATTTGATGATCACCGTCGTCTCAGGACTTCGTAAAAGCAAGGATGAGATTGCCTGACGGACTCTCCCCAGCCGCTGTATGTAAACCTTCACAGGGTAGGAGGTAAAATGAGCCCATAGAGTCAGAACTATCACAGTGTGAGGTCCTCCCCCAATCCCAGCCAAATCAGCTGCTTCATAGTGAAGGTCAGCCATCATGGTCTTGGTAGTCCTTAACGGTAATCCATGGGCGCGCCATCGCATGATCAGACCAGCATCAGCATCTACGGCTATGAGAGGTCCTGACTGGTAGGTAACGTGCAGGTCTATCCTCTTGAGACCTATGAAGAAAAAACACAAAGATAATTTCATGTCAAGGTCAAAACAAATTCCACAAAGTAATCTACATACCTTCATAGTTAAAGCTGCCTATAGACCTTAGAGCTTTTTGGGTGGATCCTACTTATTTCAGTACCTGAACCCTTCATTTGTGATTCATATGGATTTATTGAATCTCATTCTATTTTTTCTGCTTTGTTGCATAGAAATAATGTGAATGGAGGAGACCAAAGCTGAGCTGAGTTTACAGAGGATCCCGAAATTCAATCCTTCTGAATGAAACCAAGGACTGTACACTATTCATTCTCTATAGAGCCGCTAGAAAATTTCGGGGTCCCCATACTGGCGATCACTGGAGGTTCCATGATATCTCAGTTATGCCCTTTCCTGTAGATACTAGAGATAGGGCAAAACATGTGAAGAGGAGGAATACCCCTTTGTTAGAATGTAGGGTCAATGAGCAAAGATCTCCATGATATCTAAAATCTATTGACCGTCATGCCTCTGATACAACCTGAGTGTTTTTTTTCCACTATAATTAATATATTCTAGACATATCAGTGGATGGAAACTGAACCAACTACATTTTCTTGGTGATGGTGGCGAATAGAGATGAGCGGACTGTCTGACTTTTGGTCTGACGGCATCGGCGCTCTCTCAAAATGCCTTTGATCCTGGCCACATACTTGCGTTCCCGCGAATATGCAGCCAGGATATTCGAGGGAATTCAACTGGGATTCCCTGGAATATCCTGGCCGCATATTCCCATGAGCGCAAGTATGCGGCCGGGATCAAAGGCATGATGAGAGAGCGAACTGCTTTAGGACCAAAAGTCCGAGCAGTTCGCTCATCTCTAGTGGTGGGAGCCTTCAATGATGACAATACCAACCACCAGAGAGATAGCTTGTCCATTCTTTATACCTTAAAGAGGTTGTCTACCTTACCAGGCACTGCCACCTTTTGGATCTGCATAGTCTCTCTGCTAAGCCTACTAATGTTGTACCTGTACATTCATGCAATGTAGGAGTTGGCTTTATGTCTGATTTGAAGGGTGTTGTAAAGTCTGTCGGTAAATCATCTGTCTGGCACCTGGATTCTGACTCTGATGAGTGGGAGACGGATGATGATATTCCAAGTGACATTGAGACCTGCTTCATAAGAGGTCACTTTCAGCCTACTCTTGCATTGTGGCCCTTCATAAAAGGCGGGCGCCCCTCGGCTCATGCTGTGCGGCCAAGACAGCGCTGATATTCAAGGTTTTGTTTGTATTTTGCAGTCTCCTGAACCCTGTCTGAACACTGGTCTGTTCTATCTGGGTGTGTTCAGCCACATCCACTTTGCCTTTGATGCTTCTGGCAACCTCGGAGGTAACACTGCTGCTTCTATGTGACTTACTGAGTGCTGCCTGTCAGGATCCTTTCTGCGGCAGGTGTTTCGTATTGAAGCCAGGAGCCGGTCCGGTCAGCTCTGGGACAGTCTTCTGGCTTCCTATAAGTTTGTTCTCAGGGGCTCATTTAGGTGCTGGCTATTGAGTTAAAAAGAACCTTTCAGGTCCCTCAGTGTCACTGCAGACAGGTGGGGCACCTCAGCCTCCATAGAAAATACTACACACACATACTGTAGCTGTAGTGCTTCAGCTTCTCAGGAAAAATGGCGTTTTATAACTTTTCAAATGGCCATCAGCAAAGACAAAAGCATCACTTGTTTTATCTCCTTGCCACCTATCTGCCCGTGTCTGCAGCTCTGTACCTGGTACCACCTGACAGATTCCCTTTAGTCTGTTTGTCCGTTTGTCTGTGTTTCGTGTGCCACCTTTGCCAGCGTAGGGACCATCCCCGTGGTTGTTCGCAGCTGCCGAGGGCTGCCAGTGGCTAGTAGGGACAGTGGGCGGGAACAGTGCAGGGCTCACTGGCCGTGACTTTCTGTCTATTCCACCAGTTGCTACTGACCTTTAGCTATTACTGTTTGGTTGAATATCTACATTTATTGTGACAGCACAATAACTATTGGAATCAGATCCCCCAATGCTACAAAATGGTATGAACCTTTAAGGGGAAAAAATGTATATCTCTATTACTAGACAATACTAGACCACTACTATAACATTTACTGTAAAGTTGAACACTTACTAGGTATGAACTTCTCCAGGTACTCAAACCACTGCCTTAGGGTGGAGTCTCCAAACATGTGGATATCTTTTCCTTTTAGACAGTCCAGGGCATCTGACGGCTGAGGAAAATGGCTCCCCTGGCACACCAATGATGTCCAAATGTCTTCGTAATAGAATCCAGAAGGTTGTAAAGATTCTTGTCCAGGTCTACAGCTGGGGAGCTTAGACTTCAGATCTGCAAGTGTATGGAAAAGGTGAGGTTAAGAGATAAGGCAAGATTCACTGAATATAAAAATGTTTAGGTGACATGGAGAACCAGGGAATGTGCGATGGCTCCATGTGGTACCCAATGAAAACCATTGGCTAAGAATAAGGTTGACACAGGCATGAGGATCTGTCACTGTCTATACTGTGTCTGGCACCATCTATAAAGGTGGATGACAAGGCAGTTAAAGGCCAAAGTACCATTAGTTATGGTTCCTCTGATGATGATGCTTTTTTTGTGTGATGAAACATGTCGGGATGCTGATTTATGTTTTAAAAACTTGCATCACATAGCTGACTTTGTTCAGGATGATAGGAGAGTCAGGGCTCATCTCCTGATCTTCTCATTTTAGTGTTATAGTGTCAGTAACAGGTAAGGTTGCCTTAACAAAATAGAGCAAAAAAAACACTAAAAAACATACAGTATATAGATATACCAACCAAAGGGCTACATGATGCCCATAGGGTAGGTGCACAATCCATAGGGAATGCATCATCTAGATTTTCTTTAACTGGTTATAGCCAGATACTAGAGATAAGTACATCTGGAGCATGTGTATTTGAATACTGGTGGCTAAAGAAGTTGGATGCAGCCCTAGGGAATCTTGGAAAACATGTATCTAACCTACATCCTATGGCTGTATCCACGTTTTCCCATACTCCCTATAATAGGCTGGGTTCACACTATGTATATTTGAGGCTGTATTTGGTCCTCATGTCAGGTCCTCATAGCAACCAAAACCAGGAGTGGATTGAAAACACAGAAAGGATCTGTTCACACAATGTGAACAGTAAATAACGGCCATTATTTCAATACCACAGCCGTTGTTTTAAAATAACAGCAAATATTTGCCATTAAATGATGGCCATCCACTCAATTACAACATTATGTGAACAGAGCCTTTCTGTGTTTTCAATCCACTCCTGGTTTTGGTTGCTATACAGCCTCAAATATACAGCCTCAAATATACATAGTGTGAACCCAGCTATAGCTGCATCCAACTTCTTTAGCCAACGATAGTCGAATGCAATAGAGATGACTTGAATTTGAGACATAACTGATTATGTTAAATCCTCTGCAGGGTTCACCTTGAAACTATTGTCTTGTAAAAAATACCAGGAGGCTTGCAATCTTACCTGAAAAGTGCTGATCTGGCTTGATGTTGATTGGTGGAACTGAACCGCATATAGTCTTGTCCGTGACGGAACTATTAAAGAGAAATCGTAAATATTTGAAACACTGAGAAGTCATTACTTAAAGGTGTATCTTGATATCAGAGAATAGTTATCGCCCATAAAATTATATAATAGTAATTGGCTAATAGTATTGGCTTCAACTCAACGTGTTTTTGCTTGATTTACCACTTACAGGAAGTTAAACATGAAAATACTACACAATAGGTATTGTCTCCAGCTCCCCGACTCCTTCCTCTCTCCTATCTTCTGCTGCCAATTTATCAAAAAAATCTTAGGTAAATCCAAGTGGCCACCCTAGTGTTCTGATGGACTCCATGGACCCATAAAATAACCTAGCCCACAAGAGGAGTGGGGGAAGTCCTTGAAGATGGCTTGATACAAAAGTATGAGTGAAAAGTAGCAAGGTGACCCCAATGTTATTACTGAGAATCCCATGTGACCTCAATCTACTGACTTGGTGGCCAGTTTTGGGATGCTTATTAGCCCTAGTCAACATCAAGGAAACTCCACTGCTGATTAAAGGGGTATTCTGGAGGGGACCCAATTATTTTTTTTTTGCCTTCACTCCACCACTCCAGTCTCCGGTTCCTGGTCTAATACAGGACTTAAGACAAGATGTGGCAGGCCTGCTCAGCCATTCACCAGCAGAGGCAGGACCCCGTTATAGCCGCTAAATGGCTGAGGGGGCCTGCCCACATTACGTCTCAAGTCCCATCTCAGACCAGGAACCGGAGCAGTGGAATGCAGGCATCAGTGCTGGAGCTGAGGTAAGTGGACATTATTGTCTTCATCCACCCCCATCAGCAGTGGAGTTTCCTCAATGTTGATTGTAGCTAAAAGGCATCCAAAAATTGGCCACCAAGTCAATGGATGGTAGGAAGAAATGGATGTTATTGTATTCATCCATCCATCAGCACTGTGAAAAAAGGGGACCCGGAAGGAATACACCTGTAAGGACCATTATTAGTACTATTATAGGACATAAGTCCATCTGGTCAAACCTAATGTCTAAATTGTATGTAAAAATCACATAGAACTCTGTATTAGCTTTTGAACATAGCGATATTCCAAGGGTTAACTTTCGTTTAATTGTTGCTAGGGTAGACTGTAAAAACTAAAAGAAAAAAAAAAGTTATGGTATAAAAAACAATATTCTACCCCACTGGCATCTGCTCTGGACCCACTTTGTACATGCTCATCCAATCAGTGACCACAGTGGTGTCCCACCCCATTGATTGGGTGAAATACACTACCAGGTGATAATTCCAAAAACACTCTGTAGCGGGACGGGAACTCTGTGATACCAGCAACAAAGGTTAAATTTTTTTTTTT
Source organism: Dendropsophus ebraccatus (assembly GCF_027789765.1). Taxonomy (NCBI): domain Eukaryota; kingdom Metazoa; phylum Chordata; class Amphibia; order Anura; family Hylidae; genus Dendropsophus; species Dendropsophus ebraccatus. The sequence goes on along the minus strand of NC_091454.1, from coordinate 217,430,557 downwards.
TTTTTTTTATTTTACACACAAATTAGAAAGACCTGCCTAATGATTTGTATAGAAAACTATACCTGAATGTGACTGGGCAGCAGCTTCCTGACACTGAGCTTTACTCACTTGCTAAGCAGAGAATCCTCCAGAGCATTTGTCACTTTGCGCATTCCACCCATTGAGTGAAAGATCAATGAAAAGCATGGCATCTTAGGGGGTCTCACGCACTGCCACCTGTCGCCACTAACCGGATCCACGTAAGTGCATATGTCATTTCCAGAAACCTGCAGATTGCACTCCGCCACTGCGCTGCTGCCATTAAAGTGGAAATAGCCATGGAAGTAGACCTAAAAGTCAAGACTTAATTTAAAAAAAAAAAACGATTACAACTATTATTTTACAGATCAAGAAAAACGTGGCTGCTTTTTTCTGAAAGTGTGTCATACCTGTGCATGGTTTTTTGGTGTAGCCTAAACGAATAGGACTAAACTGCAGTACAAGACACAACCTGCGGATAGGTGTGGCACTGTTTCTGGAAGAAAGCAGCCATGTTTCAGAAATCCTTTAAGGGTATGTTCACATGTACCGAATCCGCAGCGGATTTTCTGCTGTAGATCCGCAGCAGATCCACAGCAGATCTAAAGCACATTTAAATAACTGAACACAGCATCAAATCTGCACCATCAAATCTGCTGCGGATCTGTTGCAGATCTGCTGCGGATCCTGTACGTGTGAATGCACCCTTAGGATTATAAAATTTCTTTAAGAAACATCACTACTGATCACAATGGGTCTCACTCCTGAGATGCAGCCAGGAAGAGTGCACAGCGGCAAATAAGTTGGATTTGATTGACATCTGGGAAGGGAAGCATGCTGTCGTGCACCGCCCCCTGCCTGTATCTCGGGTTCACAGTAGTTCACCTCCTGCCATTCGTAACTTTTAGTTACTGCTAATGTCAGTAATGCTGAAATACAAATGGCAGCATTACCTGGAAGAGATGTTTTACAAGTGTCGGGACACCCTTTTATTTCAGAAACTAGAGAGAAAATGACATATCTGAATCTCAGAACCAATGGGTAAGGGGGTCTATCTTAGGCTATGTCCAGAACATGGGCACCATCTTGAAAGCTACCATATTGGAATAAGAACAAGTCTTCTTTGATATGCTACATCACCACCTTCCCATTAAAAAAAACTTGCCCTCAATCCAATATGGCGGCTGGGGTTTCATATACGTAATTTTTTTCCATGCTTTGCCGTCCACCCATTAAGGTGCAGGGGTTACGGCTGGCGTACGCTATTCAGAAGGTGAGAATCGGCGCCTTCTTTCTATCATACACCACCCACTCAGGTTTTATAAATGTCCTCCCTAGTGATATACCCAAAACATGTGAATTGTGCAAGGCGCAGCCTGTTGTACAACGGATTAATTCATTATGGGATTAACTTCTGCTTCAGTACATGTTTTTTTGAATACGAATGGGAATTTTTTTGTAGTTAGGGGTTTATGTAACAAGATAAGCGCAATGTAATTCATGAACATCTGATACGTAGACGACGTTTTTCAATTACATTGAATAGACTGTGGTTTTCTGGTGCCAAGTAATTTCCTGCTCAGCTTAATTATCGGGACAATAAATCGTCTGTGTAAACAATAGAGGAGGATATAATAACTGGGGGACATTTATTAAGTCCAGCTTTTTTACGCCTGACTTAAAAATATCCCCGCATCTCCGGTGCTCCGGAGATTTATGTAGAGACGGACTGCCTCTACATAAATTTCGTGCTGGTGCGCACGGCAGGAAACCTACGGCAGCTGAGAGCTGGAGTAGGTTTCCTGCGTATCTTTAACACTAAGCAATGATAGATTGCGCGGACTCTGAGTCCACGCCCCCGTTCCGCCCCCTCCACACCTCCTCCCCGCCCCCCTGGTGTATGAGGCAGAAAGTTCCGATTTGCGAATATTTTATTCGCAAAACGGCCATTTTGCAAATAAAATATTTGCAAATCGGCACTTTCCGCCGAAAAACAAAGATACGCCACTTGAGACATGTCCCTCACTGTGTATATAAATGACCTTATTGTTAGCTTTGCAGATCAACAACAAAACATCACCCTCTTAACCCTTTTGTGTATTAGTGTATCCTAGTGTATAATTATTGATCAGAACAGATATTACACTTGAGCTAAGAAGCAACTACTGGTCCTTGAGTCCCCCTGGGTAAATTACATTGTAACCTGATCTGACGAGTCAATGATCCCTTGTAAAGTTCTCAGCCCGGGAGGGAAATACAGCTAATAATTTTGTTTTCTATGATTTGACATCATATTATTTCCTGCTCAGCTTGTTATCATAAAACAAATAGTTTTCCTATGAATTTTTTGTCAATGTGATGTCCTCCCCGTGACCTTTGGTGGTTGAACTTTTAGTTTTTTTTTATAGTTTAAAGTATATGCTAAATAACATAAGTGCAAAAAAGAAGCGCACAAATATGCACTTTTTTGTGGAGATCGGCCTCCATAAACCATTCCGGGACAGAAGTCCCCTGCAGGGGTCCAGGATTGATGTTGCCAAAGCTTCGGTAGAGCCAGTCCTGCTCCTAGCATCCACCAAGGCTGTGCAAATTAACTGGCTGCCTATCCATTGCAGACAACAAGGGTTGTGAGGAGCAAGGATGGTCACACACACCTCTCCTAGACCTGCGGGAGGCACGTCCCAAAAAAGGTACCACACTCTGAAAGATCCTTGTGACAAACACCAGTGTAAAATGGACACACAAATAAATGCCATATGCCATGCCATCCAATCTCATGGAGCTCAGAGCTATCATTTGTACGCTTCTCTATTTTATTTTCCAAATTAAGGTACATTCCATGATAGTCCAGCTCAGTAGGAGGATCAACATGGAGATAGTGGTGGCAGTAGAGTAGCGAGGGGGTAGATATTGGTTATTCTATTTAACCCTGACCAGTTAAAATTGAGACAAATATAGGTTTCCATCTTGTCCCCGTTTCCCTTCTTCCTCCTGTTACATATATAAAGGTTTCCATCATGTCCCCCCTTTCTCTTCTTCCTCCTGTTACATATATAAAGGTTTCCATCATGTCCCCCCTTTCCCTTCTTCCTCCTGTAACATATATAAAGGTTTCCATCATGTCCTCCCTTTCCCTTCTTCCTCCTGTAACATATAGAAAGGTTTCCATCATGCCCTCCCTTTCCCTTCTTCCTCCTGCAACATATATAAAGGTTTCCATCATGTCCCCCCTTTCCCTTCTTCCTCCTGTAACATATAGAAAGGTTTCCATCATGTCCCCCCTTTCCCTTCTTCCTCCTATTACATATATAAAGGTTTCCATCATGTCCTCCCTTTCCCTTCTTCCTTCTGTTAAATATATAAAGGTTTCCATCATGTCCCCCCTTTCCCTTCTTCCTCCTGTAACATATATAAAGGTTTCCATCATGTCCCCCCTTTCCCTTCTTCCTCCTGTAACATATATAAAGGTTTCCATCATGCCCTCCCTTTCCCTTCTTCCTCCTGTAACATATATGAAGGTTTCCATCATGTCCTCCCTTTCCCTTCTTCCTCCTGTAACATGTATAAAGGTTTCCATCATGTCCTCCCTTTCCCTTCTACCTCATCTATATCATAAAAATCAAAGTCTGTCTGTCCTTCTGTCTGTCTGTCCTCTATAGACTTGTAAACGCCTGAACCGTTTGACCCCAAATTTGGCACATAGATACATTGGGTGCCCGGGCAGGTTACAGCGAAGGTCCTGTCTTCGCCAGATGTACAGCAGGGGAGGGGGAGGGGGAAGAGCGCCCCATAGAGATGAATGGGAAAATCTCCACACTGCACACACAGGTGATATAATTAGCTGCAGCAGACACAGCAGTTCGAAGCCTTAGCAACCAATAGGATTATTACTTTCATTTTCACAGGGAGCTGGAATCTGATTGGTTGCTAGGGAAGCTGCCTCACAACAGATCCACAGAAATAACTGGTAGACCCCCTACTCCAACTATACAGTACATGCATACAGGACCCCCTACCCCATCTATACAGTATATGTATACAGAGCCCCCTACTCCATCTATACAGTACATGTATACAGGGCCCCCTACTCCATCTATACAGTACATGTATACAGGACCCCTTACTCCATCTATACAGTACATGTATATACAGGGCACTACAGGTATACAGGACCCCCTACTCCATCTATACAGTACATGTATACAGGACCCATGCTCCATCTATACAGTACATGTATACAGGACCCCCCACTCCATCTATACAGTACATGTATGCAGGAGCCCCTACTCCATCTATACAGTACATGTATACAGGACCCCCTACTCTATCTATACAGTACATGTATACAGGACCCCTACTCCAACTATACAGTACATGTATACAGAACCCCCTACTCCATCAATACAGTACATGTATACAGGGCCCCCTACTCCATCTATACAGCACATGTATACAGGGCCCCCTACTCCATCTTTACAGTACATGTATACAGGGCCCCCTACTCCATCTATTCAGTACATGTATACAGGGCCCCCTACTGCATCTATACAGTACATGTATATACAGGGCACTACATGTATACAGGACCCCCTACTCCATCTATACAGTACATGTACACAGGACCCCCTACTCCATCTATACAGTACATGTATGAAGGACCCCCTACTCCATCTATATATTGCATGTTTACAGGACCCCCTACTCCATCAATACAGTACATGTATGCAGGGCCCCCTACTCCATCTATACAGTACATGTATACAGGACCCCGTACTCCAACTATACAGTACATGTATACAGGACCCCCTATTCCATCTATACAGTACATGTATACAGGACCCCTACTCCATCTATACAGTACAGGTATACAGGGCAGTATTACCAGCTGCTGCTGCCCTAAGCACTAAACCTGAAGACGCCCCATCTTCACTCACTCAATACCAACATACTGTGACTGGAAAACACTGCCATACCAGACCTGACCAATACCGCCATACTGTGACTGGATAAAACCGCCATACCAGACCTGACCAATACCGCCATACTGTGACTGGATAACACCACTATACCAGGCCTGACCAATACCGCCATACTGTGACTGGATAACACCGCCACACCAGACCTGACCAATACCGCCATACTGGGACAGGATAACACCACCATACCAGACCTGACCAATACCAACATACTGTGACTGGATAACACCTCCATACCAGACCTGACCAATACCGACACACTGTGACTGGATAACACTGCCATACCAGACCTGACCAATACCTGCTATACTGTGACTGGATAACACCGCCATACCAGACCTGACCAATACCGCCATACTGTGACTGGATAACACCACTATACCAGGCCTCACCAATACCACCATACTGTGACTGGATAACACCGCCAGACCTGACCAAATACCAACACACTGTGACTGAATAACACTGCCATACCAGACCTGACCAATACCGCCATACTGTGACTGGATAACACCACTATACCAGACCTGACCAATACCACCATACCCCGCCTCGAAAAGACACCAGATTTTCTGGCAAGTCTGAACGGGAGGGTACTGCCCCTCTGCAAGGTGCTACCCTAGGCACCAGACTATGGGTGCCTAATGGTAAATACGACCCTGCAGGTAGACAGGACACTACAGTTATACAGGACCGCAAAACTATACAATTCAGGTGCACGGGACATTCACCAACTATATACTACAGGTATACAGGACCCCAAACTTTACACTACAGGTATACAGGACCCCAAAACTATACACTACAGGTATACAGGACCTCCAACAACTATATACTTCAGGTATACAGGACCTCCACCAACTATATACTACAGGTATACAGGACCCCAAACTATACACTACAGGTATACAGGAACTTCACCAACTATATACTACAGGTATATAGGACCCCAAACTATACACTGCAGGTTTACAGGAACCCCAAACTATACACTACAGGTATACAGGACCTCCACCAACTCTATAATACAGGTATACAGCACCCCCACCAACTCTATACCACAGGTATACAAGACCCCAAACTATACACTACAGGTATAAAAGACCCCAAAACCATACACTACTGGTATACAGGAACTCCACCAACTATATACTACAGGTATATAGGACACCAAATTATACACTACAGGTATACAAGACCCCTAAAACTATACACTACAGGTATACAGGACCTCCACCAACTCTATACAACAGGTATACAGCACCTTTACCAATTCTATACTACAGGTATACAGGACCCTCAAACTTTACACTACAGGTATACAGGACCTCCACCAACTATATACTACAGGCATACAGGACCCTCAAACTATACACTACAGGTATACAGGCCCCCCGAACTATATACTACTGGTATACAAGACCTCCACCAACTATACCCTACAGGTATCCAGGACCCTCAAACTATAAACTACAGGTATACAAGACCTCCACCAACTATACATTACAGGTATACAGCACCAACTATATAGTACAGGTATACAGGACTCCCGAACTATACACTGCAGGTATACGGGACTTCCCAAACTATACAGTACAGGTATACAGCCCCCCAACTATACACTACTGGTATTTAGGACCTCCCTTAACTATACAGTACAGGTATACCCCCCCAACTACACACTACAGGTATACAGGACCCCCCAACTATGCACTACAGATATGCGAGACCCCTAAAAACTATACATTGAAAGTATACAAAACCCCTCCAACTGCACTACAGGTATACACTAATTCCACTGATTAACTCCTGGGCACCTTAGAACAAATCTAATTAACACACTGACACTTTATACCCGGGCAGCCCCGGGTACATTTTCTAGTATAACATATAAAAAGGTTTCCATCATGTCCTCCCTTTCCCTTCTTCCTCCTGTAACATATATAAAGGTTTCCATCATGTCACCGCTTTCCCTTCTTCCTCCTGTAACATATATAAAGGTTTCCATCATGTCCTCCCTTTCCCTTCTTCCTCCTGTTACATATATAAAGGTTTCCATCATGTTGCCCCTTTCCCTTCTTCCTCCTGTTACATATATAAAGGTTTCCATCATGTCGCCCCTTTTCCTTCTTCCTCCTGTTACATATATAAAGCTTTTCATCATGTCCCCCCTTTCCCTTCTTCCTTCTGTTACATATATAAAGGTTTCCATCACGTCCCCCCTTTCCCTTCTTCCTCCTGTTACATATATAAAGGTTTCCATCATGTCGCCCCTTTCCCTTCTTCCTCCTGTTACATATATAAAGCTTTTCATCATGTCCCCCCTTTCCCTTCTTCCTTCTGTTACATATATAAAGGTTTCCATCACGTCCCCCCTTTCCCTTCTTCCTCCTGTTACATATATAAAGGTTTCCATCTTGTCTCCCTTTCCCTTCTTCCTCCTGTAACATAAATAAAGGTTTCTATCATGTCCCTCTTTTCCCTTCTTCCTCCTGTTACATATATAAAGGTTTCCATCATGTCGCCCCTTTCCCTTCTTTGCTCCAGACTATACAGAGTTAGATCCTTTAGAAGTCTTTCCTGATTTGTGTAGCTCGTTTTTGGACCCGTTCTGTAATATCAGTATCTTTTAGCAGGTGAGGTCTCCAGAACCGGAAACAATTTTCCAGACATGATGTCGCCAGGGCTCTATACAGCGGGATAATAATCTCCCCCTTCCTACTGGTTATACCTCTAGCTGCACAGTCAAGCATACCATTATATATATATATATATATATATATATATATATACAGCCCAGCGTACCATTATATATATATATATATATATATATATATACAGCCCAGCGTACCATTATATATATATATATATATATATATATACAGCCCAGCATACCATTATATATATATATATATATACAGCCCAGCATACCATTATATATATATACATATACAGCCTAACATACCATTATATATATAGCCCAGCATACCATAATATATGATACGGGGTGAGAGCTGGATGGCTGGCACTACGGGGAATCACACGCTGTGAGCAGTACTATGAACGGCTAGCTGATAACAACAAGTGTTAGAAAGATCACCGGCACTACTCCAAGTAAAATCTGGACCTTGGGTCGTTGGTCTAGGACTTGTGATAACTCCTCGCGTCGGGGTGCATTTCAATAGTCAGATATGGCATTAGCAAACATAGTAGAAAAAAGCTGAAAGCACTCACCGCTCTGATGCAAGATGTCTTTATTTCGTAGTGGATTAAAACATGGACATTAGTCCTGCAGGACGGCAGATGCTAACTCCTACACAAACAACTTTCTCATAGACAACTGTCCATGTTTTAATCCACTACGAAATAAAGACATCTTGCATCAGAGCGGTGAGTGCTTTCAGCTTTTTTCTACTATGTTTGCTAATGAACGGCTAGCTCCTACCTGGATGTGATTACGGCTAGTGGAGGTGCTCAGCGCCAAAGAAAAACAGTCCAGCATGGAACAGGTAGAGAAAAAGAGGCGGTCACTCACCACTTGTTGTGCCGAAAGAAGAGTCCTTTATTTATCCAGGAATGAACGTAGCAGGGAAGGGGGAAGGTGGAGGAGCGGGTGCAATCAGACAAACGTTTTCGCGGACTCCCCCTTCGTCAGGTCTGGCGCCAGACCTGACGAAGCGGGAGTCCGCGAAAACGTTTGTCTGATTGCACCCGCTCCTCCACCTTCCCCCTTCCCTGCTACGTTCATTCCTGGATAAATAAAGGACTCTTCTTTCGGCACAACAAGTGGTGAGTGACCGCCTCTTTTTCTCTACCTGTTCCATACCATTATATATACCATCCAGCATACCATTATATATACAGCCCAGCATACCATTATATATATATATATATATATACCATCCAGCATAGCATTATATATATATATATATATATATACCGTCCAGCATACCATTATATATATACAGCCCAGCATACCATTATATATATATATATATATATATATATATACAGCCCAGCATACCATTATATATATATATATATATATATACAGCCCAGCGTACCATTATATATATATATATATATATATATGTATATATATATATACAGCCCAGCATATCATGATATATATATATATATATATATATATATATATATATATATACAGCCCAGCATATCATGATATATATATATATATATATATATATATATATATATATATATATATATATATATATACAGCCCAGCATACCATGAGATATATATATATATATATATATATATATATATATATATACACACAGCCCAGCATACCATTATATACTAAGCCCAGCATACTATTATACTGTATATACAGTCCAGCGTACCATTAGCTCTCCCTACCGCCTGGTTGCACTGGGGTCTCATTTTGCGTCACATTGTAAAAGCAAAAAACTTTTTTGTTCACCTTTCCATAATCATTCTCCCTCTTCTGTTTCAGAACATTTACAGCCTCACTGGAGTGAATAAGTCTGATGTGCACTTGGGCCTCCCCCGGCCATGGAAGCAGGAACGTGACTAAATAAGTACCGTTGCCGTGGTCCTTCACCTGTCCGGTCACTCCAGCCTTCACTTTTGAGGAGTAAAGCTTAGCCTGGAAGAAGTCTCCTCCATAGCTCTTTGGGTGTCCATTGTGATCGCGAGCTGTAATGAGCACTTCCAAGAACTCACCCACCGTATATGAATCTCGAGGATTTACCAAGTGGTAATGACAGTTCGTGGGACTTGTCGAGAAAGTAAAAGTCTTCACAACTGAGGGGGGTTCAGGCCAGTCAATGACATTGAGAAGTTCTAGCAGACTGGAGTTCATAGGAAAGGTCAAAATAAGGGGTTGGTTGGGGTCGGATTGTTTGAAGACCTTGAAAGTGGGCATCCTTAGGAACCTGTACAAAAACTGATGGCAGCATTCAATTAGAAGTATGAATAGAAAATCTTGGAAAACAATGTATGACGAGATGGACTACAGTGAAATCTCTGTAAAAGTCCAACTGTTTCAGAAGACCACCCATTATCAAGACCATCTTCAATGTAGATGTAGGTGATCACTGCACCTACTGTACTTTCCCATCATTCCCACTGCTCTGGAGGAGGCGTAGATTTCTGCAATGATTTATGCCACCTAGCAGGTAGGAATCATGATAAATGAGGTACGCCTGCTAGAGATGTGGAGACAGGGAGAATGTATGTGTGAGTACACTCCGCTACAGAAGGGAGGGGGGGGGGGGGTACAAGCCGCAGGGCAACCAGGCACAGGCTCATGGGGAGAAGGAGGAGGGTAAAAGGGTACAGCAGTCACCCAGCATGGTGCTGGACTAGAACATTGCCAGCTAGCCTTGATTTACTCTTCCCCCTGACCTCTGTCCAGAAGAAAATAAAACTCTTATTTATTTATTTTTTGAGTTTGCATGCTGCATGTGCCAGTATGTAGTAGTATAAGCCAGCCCAGTATGTAGTGGTATGTGCCAGTATGTAGTAGTATGTGCCAGCAAAGTATATAGTGGTACAGTATGTGTCAGTACCACCACATACTGGCACACATGTAGTATGTGCCAGTATGTAGTGGTATATGCCAGTATGTGGTAGCATGGGCCAATATGTAGTAGTATGTGCCAGTATGTAGTAGTATAAGCCAGCCCAGTATGTAGTGGTATGTGCCAGTATGTAGTAGTATGTGCCAGCAAAGTATATAGTGGTACAGTATGTGTCAGTACCACCACATACTGGCACACATGTAGTATGTGCCAGTATGTAGTGGTATATGCCAGTATGTGGTAGCATGGGCCAATATGTAGTAGTATGTGCCAGTATGTAGTAGTTTGTGCCAGTATGTAGTAGTTTGTGCCAGTATGTAGTTCTATGTGCCAATTTGTGGTGGAATGTGCCAGTATGTAGTTCTATGTGCCAGTATGTGGAAGTATGTGCCAGTATGTAGTTCTGTGTGCCAGTATGTGGTGGTTTGTACCAGTATGTAGTTCTGTGTGCCAGTATGTGGTGGTATGTGCCAGTATGTAGTTTTATGTGCCAGTATGTGCCAGTATGTGGTGGTATGTGCCAGTATGTAGTTGTATGTCCCATTATGTTTTTGTATGTGCCAGTATATGGTGGTATGTGCCAGTATGTAGTAGTATGTGCCAGTATATGGTGGTATGTGTCCATATGTAGTTTTATGTGCCAGTTTGTAGTTCTGTGTGCCAGTATGTGGTGGTATGTGCCAGTATATAGTAGTATGTGCCAGTATGTGGTGGTATGTGCCAGTATGTAATTTTATGTGCCAGTATGTAGTGGAATGTGCCATTATGTAGTTTTATGTCCCATTATGTTGTTGTATGTGCCAGTATGTAGTAGTATGTGCCAGTATATGGTGGTATCTGCCAGTATGTAGGTTTATGTGCCAGTATGTGGTGGTATGTGCCAGTATGTAGTTTTATGGGCCAGTGTGTAGTAGTATGTGGTAGTATGTGCCAGTATGTAGTTTTATGTACCAGTAGTATGTGCTAGCATGTAGTAATATGTACCAGTTAGTGGTGGTATGTGCCAGCATGTAGTTTTATGTACCAGTAGTATGTGCTAGCATGTAGTAATATGTACCAGTTAGTGGTGGTATGTGCCAGCATGTAGTTTTATGTACCAGTAGTATGTGCTAGCATGTAGTAATATGTACCAGTTAGTGGTGGTATGTGCCAGTATGTAGTTTTATGTACCAGTAGTATGTGCTAGCATGTAGTAATATGTACCAGTTAGTGGTGGTATGTGCCAGTATGTAGTTTTTTGTGCCATTATGTTGTTGTATGTGCCAGTATGTAGTAGTATGTGCCAGTATATGGTGGTATGTGCCATTATGTAGTTTTATGGGCCAGTATGTAGTAGTATGTGTCAGTATATGGTGGTATGTGCCCGTATGTAGTTTTATGTGCCAGTGTGTAGTAGTCTGTGCCAGTATGTAGTTTTATGTGCCAGTATGTAGTAGTCTGTGCCAGTATGTAGTTTTATGTGCCAGTATGTAGTAGTCTGTGCCAGTATGTGGTGGTATGTGCCAGTATGTAGTTTTATGTACCAGTAGTATGTGCTAGCATGTAGTAATATGTACCAGTTAGTGGTGGTATGTGCCAGTATATAGTTTTTTGTGCCATTATGTTGTTGTATGTGCCAGTATATGGTGGTATGTGCCAGTATGTAGTTCGAAGTGCCAGTATATGGTGGTATGTGCCATTATGTAGTTTTAATTGCCAGTATGTAGTATTATGTGTCAGTATATGGTGGTATGTGCCCGTATGTAGTTTTATGTGCCAGTATGTTGTAGTCTGTGCCAGCATGTAGTTTTATGTTCCAGTATGTTGTAGTCTGTGCCAGTATGTAGTTTTATGTGCCAGTATGTAGTAGTCTGTGCCAGTATGTAGTTTTATGTACCAGTATGTTGTAGTCTGTGCCAGCATGTAGTTTTATGTGCCAGTATGTTGTAGTCTGTGCCAGCATGTAGTTTTATGTACCAGTAGTATTAGCATGTAGTAATATGTGCCAGTAAGTGGTGGTATGTGTTAAAAAAAAAATATCTATCTATTCTCATATTATAATCAATATGTTAATCATACTAAAATATATTCATAGAATAGCTCTGCGCTTATGAAACTTATATGATTGCGCCCAATCTTGAGGATTGAGAAGCTTATTAAGGCAAGAGATAGTAGCAGGATGTAGAAGATCTATTACTTGACACATATATGTTTCCTGTTAGGTCCTAAACATATAGAGACGTTAGAGAAGATTGTGAAGAGGCGAAGCTGAGCGGAAATAAAGCCTAGTGCCCTTTATCTGCTCTTTGCACTTCTATACAGGAAAGTTCACACCTGTTGCTATGTTTACCGCAAGTATCCTGTATTTAACGAAGAAACAAGTTGTATTTGGCGCACTTCTTCATGACAAGCTCTTAGAGATTGTTGAACTGCCTCTTGTTGACAAGACAAATAAACCTTGATTCAGATCATCCGTGTCCCGTGATTGATAGACAAAGGAATTCTCCTGTCAGTATGTGCTAGTATGTAGTAGTATGTGCCAGTATGGATACAGTGCCATACCAGCCCTTAGGTTGTGTTTGGTATTACAACTTGAATCACTTCAGTGGAACTAAGCTGCAATACCAGACACAAACTTAGGAGGAGAGGGGCGATGTTTCTGCAAGAGAGCGGCCATCTTTTCCTAACACTCACTCTACTTACCCCTCCCCCCTCCCCTCCCAGGCTGAACCTTCTAGCTACGCCTCTGGCACTGCACCCACGCCCGTTCATCAGGAGTGCAGAATGTATAAAAGGAAAGAGGTGCAATCTGGGTGGTATGTAGAAAATCAATGCCTTTTTCTTGATGTACGGCAGTCATACCTGTTTAAGGAAACCTGTCACCAAGACAATGCTATCTAATCTACCACCATCATGTTATAGAGCAGAAGGAGCTGAGCGGATAGATATATATCTTTGTAGGAAAAGATTCAGTATAGTTTGGAACAAATTGATTGAAATCTCTGCTCATTCTGTAATAAGGAGTCCAGTGGGCGGTGTCACTCAATGGACTGGACTCCTTGAACTCATGGGTGGACTCATGAAACATCAATGATATCAATAAATAATTTACACGTTACACTAAACCTTTTCCCACAAAGATATATATCAATCTGCTCAGCTCCTTCTGCTCTATAACCTGATGCCGATAGCTTAGGTAGCATTTTTCATGGTGAAAGTTCCCTTTAAATTCCCCACATAATAAGCATGTGTCTAAAATACAAGGTTTAGATCAGGGGTGTTAGACTGCAGCCCTCCAGCTGGTTTAAAACTACCGTCATGCCTGGACGGCCAGAGCTAAAGCTTTCACTTTCCAGGCATAATGGGAGTTGTTTTACAACAGCTGGAGGGTATTAAATGTGACACCCCTGGCGGCACACAACTTACTAAAACTGCTCCATACTTCCTACCTCTGTGCAGATTACTAGTCAGACAGCACATAGACTATTATGTATAGATCCATATACTGTACAGTACAATGAAAGAAAAGAGCATTGAATCTACCTGACACTGAATTTCGCCAGTTAAGCGCTAACTTCAAGTTTAGATGGTCCTCTATCTCAATTAAGTATCTTGGCATTCAGTTAGATCCTACTTATGAATCCCTATATTCAGCTAAGTATGCTAAACTCTTTAGGGACATTAAAGCCCTACTGATAAAATTGAAAAAAAAACTATATTTCTCTTCTGGGTCGAGTGGCGGCTGTTAAAATGACTATCCCACCAAAATTATTACGGTATATTGTTTTGAGACTCTCCCGGTGAGGATTCCAATGAGTGAGCTATCCAATCTGCCAATTATAAGTTTATCTGGGACTCAGATCGGCATAGGATTCCTAGATCGGTCATGATGGCTAGTAAAACTCAATGTGGTCTTGCCACCCCAATGTCCTTCACTATTATTGGGCAGCTCATCTACGTTGTATTCCTTCCTGTGCTTCCTATCATGCCTATAGCAAGTGCATGGCAATTGAGAGGAGGTGGCTAGCCCCTTTACATCCTAATTGCCTACTATGGCATCCACACCCGAATGTACTTTTGCCTTCTCCTCTTCTAGGTCCTATTAAATTTACGAGACATATTTGGCTGTCATGTTCTGTCATGTTCTCCCAAATGTAACCTTTATCAGAAGCCTCAGCTCTAAATTCCTTACTCCTTACCCCGGCCTTCCCTCGGGTTTGGAGTCTGTAGTGGTCCAGGCATGGGGGGGGGGGGGGGGGGAGGTAGAGGTCTTTTTCAATTGGCAGATATTGTGGACCCTCTATCTAGGACTCTATTGTCTTTTGAGGATCTCGGGAACAGGTTCTCTATTACTGTTTCTGAACGCTTCACATACTGTATGTACAGCTTGAGCAGTTTGTTAGAACGGGAACTGGTAGGAAAGGGCTTATACAGTGGCGTAGGGGAAGTACTTCCGGTACAGGGAGCGTCTATAACAGGTGCCCCCTGTGCTGGAAGTAACATCCCCAGCGCACACCAAGCTCACTGGTGCGTGTGCTGCCGGGGAGCGGACAAAGCCAGGAGCCACTCGTCAGCCGGGGGCCAGACCGAGCCTGCAGGAGAAAAGACGGGGAAGCGAAATGTCCGGTGAGTTGTGTGTTTTGTTTTTTTTTCCTTATCTGCTTTGCACAGACTGGGGCCCAGGCTCGGACTGGGCCACCGGGGGGCCGGGGAAACCCCCGGTGGGCCCCGAGCTGGAGTGGGCCCCGCCCCCTGTCAGGGGACACAGGGCTGGAGACTGCAGCCATGTGGTCTCCAGCCAGCAAGCCCAGCCGGGGCCCCGTGCTCCCGGGGGGCCCACTCGGGTGCGGCACCTATCTTTTTAACTGGAAGCGATCGCAACAATCGCTTCCAGTTAAATGTAGTGTGCTGATTGACAGCGCGAGAAGCCATAGGCTTCCCGCCCTGTCAATCACTCTTGTGACCGCAAGCAGCGTTTGCTTGCGATCACAAGAGTGTCAGTGTCACCTCCGCTCCCGCCCCCGACAGATCCGCAGCATCCTGGGGAAGTCCCGGGCAGCACGTCGCTTCTGAGTTCAGTGTGCGCTGCGGCGGCTGGGACTTCCGGCTGGGAGCGTGTACCGGAAGTCTCAGCCGCCGCGGCGCACACAGAGCTCAGAGGCGACGTGCTGCCCGGGACTTCACCAGGATGCGGCTGATCTGTCGTGAAGAGAGAAGAAGACACCCGCGACCGACGGGGGAGCGTGTTGTAAGGTGAGTTGTTTTTGTTTATTTTTAGGGGGACATCAGGAGAGGGCTATATGGGGGATGGACAACAGAAGGGGGAGCTATATTGGGGTGAACAACAGAAGGGGGGCTATATGGGGGATGGACAACAGAACGGGGGCTATATGGGGGATGGACAACAGGAGGGGGCTATATGGGGGATAGACAACGAAAGGGGGCTATATGGGGGATGGACAACAGACGGGGGCTATATAGGGGGGTGAAAAACAGAAGGGGGCTATATAGGGGGTGAACAACAGAAGGGGGCTATATGGGGGATTAACAACAGAAGGGGGGCTATATAGAGGGATTAACAACAGAAGGGGGCTATAGGGGGGATTAACAACAGAAGGGGGGCTATATAGAGGGATTAAAAACAGAAGGGGGCTATTTAGGGGGGTGAACAACAGAAGGGGGCTATATAGGGGGGTGAACAACAGAAGGGGGCTATATAGGGGGTGAACAACAGAAGGGGGCTAAATGGGGGGGCAACAGAAGGGGGCTAAATAGGGGGGTGAACAACAGAAGGGGGCTATATAGGGGGATGGACAACAGAAGGGGGCTATATAGGGGGATGGACAACAGAAGGGGGCTATATAGGGGGATGGACAACAGAAGGGGGCTATATAGGGGGGTAAACAACAGAAGGGGCTATATAGGGGGGTGAATAACAGAAGGGGGCTATATAGGGAGGTGAACAACAGAAGGGGGCTATATAGGGGGGGTGAACAACAAAAGGGGGCTGTATAGGGGGATGGACAACAAAAGGGGGCTGTTTTGGGGCGATGGACAACATAAGGGGGCCATATAGGAGGATGGACAACATAAGGGGCTGTATAGGGGGATTGACAACAGAAGGGGGCTATATAGGGGGATGGACAACATAAGGGGGCTGTATAGGGGGATGGACAACAAAAGGGGGCTATCTACAGTATATGCGGGATGGATAACACAGGGGAGCCATTTATAAGGGGGACAACATAGGGGAGCCATTTATAGGTGAGACAACACAGGGGGGATGTATATAATAGGGCATGCACAGAGGGGGTCATATACTATTGGGCAGTGATAGGGAACCTTGGCTCTCCAGCTAATGCAAAACTAAAGCTTTAGCTGTGGCTGTCCAGGCATGATGGGAGTTGTAGTTTTGCAACAGCTGGAGGGCCAAGGTTCCCTACCCCTTGTATAGGGGATGCACAGAGGTTGTCATCTACTATAGGGGGACTGCGCATAGGGGGATTTCTACTATAGTAGATGCACATGGGGCCATCTGTATGGAAGACTGAACAAGGGACCAGTAAAGGGGCCAATACAGATGTGCAGTGTGTAGAGAGATGAGGATGGTGCCAGAGTGTGAAGCCTAATATGTCTGTCTGGCAGATTCTGTGGATTCGTAGCTCGGAGAAGTTCTGATGGCCCAGGGCAGATGGAGAAGAAAATGAAAAGCGAAGAACTCCGATCAAAGAAGACGTCTCCTGTGAGTCACCTGATGTAACTGCAGTGTAATGTATATGGTGTATAGAGCCTGTGTAGAGCTGGGTCTGCCTCTATATGACTGTATGAGGTGATAGTGGTCTGTGTACAGAGGATTTTATTCAGTAGCAGTGGTGACGGTGTAAGTCAGTATGTGGTGGTACTAGTCAGTAGTAGCGGCGGTAATATTTCCCCCTTGTATACTGGTAATATTGGTCATAGTATACAGGATTTGGTCAGCACCAGTATAGCGGTAATATGTATGGTGATACTATTTCCCTCCTATATACTGGTATTATTGGTAATATCAGTCTTGGTATACAGGATCTGGTCAGTAACAGTATGGCGGTAATATGTGTGGGGATATTTGCTCTTTATATACTGGTGTTATTGGTAGCTGTATGACTTTTGTATCTGTATAAAGTGTTATCATGCAAAGAAACCTGTCTTATAGCCAATTGCACAGGGCAATTATAGGTAACAAAAGCTCTTAGGAAGCCCCATGTAAAAGTGTCAGAGATCAGCTGACGCGCAAATGCCCGCTAGTCGGCTGATTTGATCTTTTGTGCAGCTGTATAAATCATTGTTATTGATCACACATCTCGGTGTATTCCTGCCCTGCTGATTAGCAATCGTTTGCAGCCCTATGCTGCCCCATATCACACCGTGTTAATGGGCCCTTATTAATGTTACCATAGATAAGTATAGTGGCTGAAGGGTGGGCCCCATGAATGATTTCCCCTGGTGGGCCCAAGCACTCCAGTCCGACACTGCTGGGGCCTAACATTGTGGGCAACATAAGGGAGATAACATAGGGGGCAACATAAGGGGGTAAACATGGGGGGTCAACAAAAGGGAGATAACATGAGGGGCAACATAAGGGGGATAACATGGGGGGGGGGGCAACATAAGTGAGATAACATAGGGGGCTAACATGGGGGGCAACATAAGAGGGATAACATGGGGGGCAACATAAGGGGGATAAAATGGAAGGGAAACATAAGGGGGATAACATGGGGGCCATCCATAAGGGGGATAACATGGGGGCCATCTATAAGGGGGATACATGGGGGCCATATTTAAGGGGATAACAGGGGGGCTTCTGTAAGGGGGATAACATGGGGGGGGCATCTATAAGGGGGATAACATGGGAGGCATCCATAAGGCGGATAACATGGGGGGCATCTATGAGGGGGACAACACAAGGGGGCCATCTATAAGGGGGAAACATTGGGGGCCATCTATAAGGGGGACAACACAGGGGGGCCATCTATAAGGGGGACAACAGAAGGGGGCAATCTATAAGGGGGACAACACAAGGGGGCCATCTATAAGAGGGATAACAATGGGGGGGCATCTATAAGGGGGATAACATTGGGGGGGCCATCTATAAAGGGGTCAACATGGGTGGGGGGATATGCAATGGGGGGGTATGCAAGACGTCCCATGTGAGTCACTAAATATAACTTCACTGTAATTTATATAGTGTACAGAACCTGTGTAGAGCTGGGTACCTCTATATTACTGGATGAGGTGGTAGTGATCTGTGTACAGTGGATTATTCAGTAGCAGTGGCGGTGTTAGTCAGTATGTAGCGGTGTTATCAGTATGTGGCGGTGTTAGTCCGTATGTGGCGGTGTTAGTCCGTATGTGGCGGTGTTAGTCAGTATGTGGCAGTGTAAGGCAGTATGTGGTGGTATTGTGTGTTATTTGTTATCTGGTACTGTGTTTGAATGGATTTAGTATACTGGATTTGGTCAGTAACAATATGGTGGTGATGGTAGTGATTGTGGTGTGGCGGTAATATTTGCCCCTTGTATACTGGTATTATTGGCAATATTGGTCTCAGTATACAAGATTTGATTAGTAACAGTATGGCTGTAATATGTATGGTGATATTTCCTATATACTGGTATTATTGGTAATATCGGTCTTGAGATATACCGACAGCATCGCTTGGTCGAGAAAGGGGGGTCCCAAGTTGACCTCTTGCACTAGGGCCCAAGAGACATTATCTATGCTAATGTGCTTATATCAGACATATATAGGATATTGGGATTGCGGGTTGGTGACTCACCAGTCCAGCATAAATATATGGTCACGTGGGAGACTATCCTTGCCAAAACAATTTTCCCTTGCTGCTGTGGAGGATCATATGTGAGAGAGCGGCTAAATCGTCCTTTTGCACTACGTACAAAGAAACCCAATATAAGTTACTTATGTACCACACCGGAGCTGCCTCATAAATTGAATAGTTCTATCTCCCCTATGTGTTGGTGGTGTTTACACACTGTAGGCAATATCTATCATATCTTCTGGTAGTGTCCGATGATTAAACCCTATTGGTCCAACCTTCGTGCCGTGTTCTCGGATATTTTACAACAGCCAACAGTTTGGTATGTTTGCTTAAAGGGGAACTCCGGATAAGAAAAACTTGTTTTCTATTAAAAGTACATTAAAAGTTAAATATATATGCCTATACAATGTATTATCGTATCTGTACGGTTCTGCCACACTGGTAGCTGATAGAAATCCAGGAAGTGAAAAAAAATGTCCTCTGTGCAAATCCACATTGTCTCCTGCACCCTCTGCTCTCCCCCCTTAGGAGACAAATCATCCATGCCTCTGTCTCACATTGTGTGTGTTTGCTGAGATCAGGCTGATGATGCAGACAGGGGGCAGGGCGTGATGTCCCAGGAGGCTTGGCTGGATCCCCCAATCCCCAGAGTGATTCACCATCTCTGACCGGCCAGAAGCAGGTGTTGCACTGATTTCTCTAATTGTGCAGAAGTGTGCAGTGAAATTAGGGCTGTGTTCACACATGTTGGAGTGTCATTGCAGTACTGCAGCGTATTCACCGAAATGATGCAGTAGCACAAGTAAATGATGCTAAACGGCAGAGAGGATCAGAGCCTTATTTTGGGGCTCAACTTCAAAGATTACAGATGCTTAATCATCAAATGTGCGTGGAAATGAAAAGAAAAAAAAATTTCTTTACTTTATTCCAATATCAGTGTTACAGGTAGAGAATACAGAGTGCTGCGTAGTGTTACAGGTAGAGAATACATTGCTGTGTGGTGTTACAGATAGAGAATACAGTGTGCTGTGTGGTGTTACAGGTAGAGAATACAGCGTGCTGTGTGGTGTTACAGGTAGAGAATACAGCGTGCTGTGTGGTGTTACAGGTAGAGAATACAGCGTGCTGTGTGGTGTTACAGGTAGAGAATACAGCGTGCTGTGTGGTGTTACAGGTAGAGAATACAGCGTGCTGTGTGGTGTTACAGATAGAGAATACAGCGTGCTGTGTGGTGTTACAGGTAGAGAATACAGCGTGCTTTGTGGTATTACAGGTAGAGAATACAGATTGCTGTGTGGTGTTACAGGTAGAGAATACAGATTGCTGTGTGGTGTTACAGGTAGTAACTGTGCGCCGTGTGGTGTTATAGGTAGAGAATACAGTGTGCTGTGTGGTGTTACAGGTAGAGAATACAGTGTGCTGTGTGGTGTTACAGGTAGAGAATACAGCGTGCTGCATAGTGTTACAGGTAGAGAATACAGTGCTGTGTGGTGTTACAGATAGAGAATACAGTGTGCTGTGTGGTGTTACAGGTAGAGAATACAGCGTGCTGTGTGGTGTTACAGGTAGAGAATACAGTGTGCGGTGTGGTGTTACAAGTAGAGAATACAGCGTGCTGTGTGGTGTTACAGGTAGAGAATACAGCGTGCTGTGTGGTGTTACAGGTAGAGAATACAGCGTGCTGTGTGGTGTTACAGGTAGAGAATACAGCGTGCTGTGTGGTGTTACAGGTAGAGAATACAACATGCTGTGTGGTGTTACAGGTAGAGAATACAGAGCTGTGTGGTGTTACAGGTAGAGAATACAGCGCGCTGTGTGGTGTTACAGGTAGAGAATACAGCATGCTGTGTGGTGTTACAGGTAGACTATACAGCGTGCTGTGTGGTGTTACAGGTAGAGAATACAGCGTGCTGTGTGGTGTTACAGGTAGAGAATACTGTGTGGTGTTACAGATAGAGAATACAGCGTGCTGTGTGGTGTTACAGGTAGAAAATACAGTGTGCTGTGTGGTGTTACAGGTAAAGAATACAGCGTGCTGTGTGGTGTTACAGGTAGAGAACACTGTGTGCTGTGTGCTGTTACAGGTAGAGAATACAGCGTGCTGTGTGGTGTTACAGGTAGAGAATACAGCCTGCTGTGTGGTGTTACAGGTAGAGAACACCATGTGCTGTGTGGTGTTACAGGTAGAGAATACAGCGTGCTGTGTGGTGTTACAGGTAGAGAATACAGTGTGCTGTGTGGTGTTACAGGTAGAGAATACTGTGTGGTGTTACAGGTAGAGAATACAGTGTGCTGTGTGGTGTTACAGGTAGAGAACACAGCGTGCTGTGTGGTGTTACAGGAATAGAATACAGAGCTGTGTGGTGTTACAGGTAGAGAATACAGTGTGCTATGTGGTGTTACAAGTAGAGAATACAGAGCTGTGTGGTGTTACAGGTAGAGAATACAGCGTGCTGTGTGATGTTACAGGTAGAGAATACAGTGTGCTGTGTGATGTTACAGGTAGAGAATACAGTGTGCTGTGTGGTGTTACAGGTAGAGAATACAGTGTGCTGTGTGATGTTACAGGTAGAGAATACAGCGTGCTGTGTGGTGTTACAGGTAGAGAATACAGAGCTGTGTGGTGTTACAGGTAGAGAATACAGTGTGCTATGTGGTGTTACAGGTAGAGAATACAGTGTGCTGTGTGGTGTTACAGGTAGAGAATACTGTGTGGTGTTACAGGTAGAGAATACAGTGTGCTGTGTGGTGTTACAGGTAGAGAACACAGCGTGCTGTGTGGTGTTACAGGAATAGAATACAGAGCTGTGTGGTGTTACAGGTAGAGAATACAGTGTGCTATGTGGTGTTACAAGTAGAGAATACAGAGCTGTGTGGTGTTACAGGTAGAGAATACAGCGTGCTGTGTGATGTTACAGGTAGAGAATACAGTGTGCTGTGTGATGTTACAGGTAGAGAATACAGTGTGCTGTGTGGTGTTACAGGTAGAGAATACAGTGTGCTGTGTGATGTTACAGGTAGAGAATACAGCGTGCTGTGTGGTGTTACAGGTAGAGAATACAGAGCTGTGTGGTGTTACAGGTAGAGAATACAGTGTGCTATGTGGTGTTACAGGTAGAGAATACAGTGTGCTGTGTGGTGTTACAGGTAGAGAATACTGTGTGGTGTTACAGGTAGAGAATACAGCGTGCTGTGTGGTGTTACAGGTAGAGAATACAGTGTGCTGTGTGGTGTTACAGATAGAGAATACAGTGTGCTGTGTGGTGTTACAGGTAGAGAATACTGTGTGGTGTTACAGGTAGAGAATACAGCGTGCTGTGTGGTGTTACAGGTAGAGAATACAGTGTGCTGTGTGGTGTTACAGATAGAGAATACAGCGTGCTGTGTGGTGTTACAGGTAGAGAATACAGTGTGCTGTGTGGTGTTACAGGTAGAGAATATTGTGTGGTGTTACAGGTAGAGAATACAGTGTGCTGTGTGGTGTTACAGGTAGAGAATACAGTGTGCTGTGTGGTGTTACAGGTAGAGAATACTGTGTGGTGTTACAGGTAGAGAATACAGCGTGCTGTGTGGTGTTACAGGTAGAGAATACAGTGCTGTGTGGTGTTACAGGTAGAGAATACAGCGTGCTGTGTGGTGTTACAGGTAGAGAATACAGCGTGCTGTGTGGTGTTACAGGTAGAGAATACAGCGTGCTGTGTGGTGTTACAGGTAGAGAATACAGTGTGCTGTGTGGTGTTACAGGTAGAGAATACAGCGTGCTGTGTGGTGTTACAGGTAGAGAATACAGTGCTGTGTGGTGTTACAGGTAGAGAATACAGTGTGCTGTGTGGTGTTACAGGTAGAGAATACAGTGTGCTGTGTGGTGTTACAGGTAGAGAATACAGTGTGCTGTGTGGTGTTACAGGTAGAGAATACAGCGTGCTCTGTGGTGTTACAGGTAGAGAATACAGTGTGCTGTGTGGTGTTACAGGTAGAGAATACAGCGTGCTGTGTGGTGTTACAGGTAGAGAATACAGTGTGCTGTGTGGTGTTACAGGTAGAGAATACAGTGTGCTGTGTGGTGTTACAGGTAGAGAATACAGCGTGCTCTGTGGTGTTACAGGTAGAGAATACAGTGTGCTGTGTGGTGTTACAGGTAGAGAATACAGCGTGCTGTGTGGTGTTACAGGTAGAGAATACAGTGTGCTGTGTGGTGTTACAGGTAGAGAATACAGTGTGCTGTGTGGTGTTACAGGTAGAGAATACAGCGTGCTCTGTGGGTAGGACCACAATGAAATAAATTAATGCAAATAATTCAGTAACACAATGAAACTGCAATGTGTGTACACAGCCTAGATGTTCTGCAATAGCTTTGGGCGGGGAATGGGCAGGGTGGGGGACTGTGATGAACAGCTGAGGGAAAGCAATGCATTCTGGAACTTGTAGTACTGTGTACAACTGATAAACCAGGAAGTGCAGAAACATGAAACAGAAGAAAAAAAACCAAAACAAATGGATTTTTGGTAGTTTCCAAAATGGAATAGATAGGTTAGCAATGCTTTATGCTTCTGCAGAAGTTTCATTTTTTTTTTATCTCTACCTGGAGTTCCCCTTTAATCTTACTCCTAAAACTATTGGGAAAAAGGCTACTAAACTGCTACTGCCAATGTTGACAGTGGCTAAAACTCTGATAGCCAGGCAATGGAAGCATACCCTCCCGTCGACACTGATGGACTGGGTTGCTTGGGTGAAAGAAATAAGAATCTTGGAGTCCCTTACTGCCTCTCTGAATAATAGAGTGGATGCCTTTGAGATGATTTGGGCCCCATGGGACACGTTTTGCACTCAGCACGGTTATATTTAGTGTACTTCGGAGTTTACATGTTTCCTTTGGGTCTGTTCCCCCTCTCCCCTCCCCCCTGTTTGTCTAATCAGTTTCTTTCAAGCCATATTCTTCTACTCACTGTTCTGCACACTTTCTGCATTTTTTTCTTCTATAAGGTGACTGGTGTTTCAGTTTACTATTGTCTATCTTTGTAAAGATTCCTCTGACTTCGCTGTATAATCTGTGTAAAACTTTAATAAAAAATTACAGTTTATAAAAGCAAAGAGAACTAGAAATGGACTGCACCTCAAGAGATACAGAAAAAATACAGAAAAAAGAGACAAACAATTAAAACCTTTTAAAAAACATACAAGACAAAAGACTAGACAGGGCCTAATAAGGTTCCATACCAGGTGTACCATACCAACTCCTTATAGAGAGAGCCCAAGTTACTCAATATCACAAATACTTCCATACCAAGTTACAGTATATATGAATCAGAGCTGCCGAGCGGCATGTAAAAAGTGCATGTGCTATAAAGTAAAAAATACATGATGAATAAATAGGTGAAAAACACCTCAAATCAGCAACAAAGTGACCGGTGTCTGAAAAAAGTGCACTAAGTATGAATGAAAAAATATCTGAATATATAAATCTGTACAATAAGTACAAAAAAGCTATGCAGGGTATATAATAATCTATTATATACAATTATTTATTTCATTATAAATAATATTTACCCTGCATAGCTGTTTTGTACTTATTGTACAAATATATATATACATATATTTTTTCATAATATATTTCATAATAATTTTAGGTGTTTTTTCCCCTATTTCATCATTTACTTTTTACTTTATAGCACATGCACTTTTTACAGGCAGCTCTGATTCATATATACTGTAACTTGGTATGAAAGTATTTGTGGTATTAAGTAACTTTGCCTCCCTCTCTATATATTTTGGAGGAGGTGGTATGGTACACATTGAGGCCGGGTTCACACTACATAAGACACCGGCTGTTCTGTGACCCGGCCGTGTCACAGAAAGGCCGGTGTCAGGGAAGTTTATCCTTAATTCTATTGAATTGGGATGCGGGCGCATCCGTGGGCGCATCCGTGTGCGCCCGATTCACCATTCACCAATGGAGCCGCACTCTCAATTGTGTGACCTGCCAGGCTTGTGCGGCCGCTATTCAATGAATAGTTGCAGCACAAAACTGACATGTCAGTTTTCGCTGCAGCTGCTAGGGATCCCGGCCGGAGTGTACACCATGGGGGACATTTATGAAGTCCGGAGTTTTTTATGCCCGGCTTACAGATGTCCCCGCAGCTCCGGAGCTCAGAGGATTTATGTAGAGGCGCACTGCAGACTCTCAGAAGACCGGACTGCACTGAGGTAAGAAGTATACCCCCAGCAGCAGGGCCGTTTCTAGGTAATTTACAGGGCGAATCTTGCTAAAAGCGCCCCCCCTCCCCTCAAGTGATGCCGGGGGGGGGGGGGGGGGTTGTTGCTAAGGAGAAGCAGTGTGTGTACTATGGCATAGAGCACAGTTATTCAACCCTTTAAAAAAAAAAAAGGCATTCAGTGACTCACAGGTGACTTCTTCTTTGTTCACTTTCCTTTTCCTCTCCATCTGGCCCCGGACTCCATGACAGTTTCTTGCAGCTACAATTCATCTCTTTTGAACCTGCCAGACAAACAGCTTAGGCTCTGCACTTTTACAAAAACTTCTACTTTTTTGTGTCATGTGCAGTAGAGTTAATAGGTATATGGGTTGCCTCCTGTATGTAGGATCCCTTGCTGTACACCCATATAGTAATAATGTCTCCTGTTGTACCACATATAGTAATAATGCCCCCTGCTAAACCCTAATATAGTAATTATGCCACCTGCTTTGCCTCCATATAATATAATTGCCTCTATATAATAATGCTCCCTGTGCAGTGCCTCAATGGTAATAATCCCCCTGTGCTCTGCCGCATAGTAGTAATACCACCTGTGCTGTCCACATATTAATAATCCACCCGTGCTGTCTCCATACTAATAATCCTCCCTGTGCTATACCCCATAGTAATAATCCTCCCTGTGCTATGTTCCCATAGTAATATCCCTCCCCTATACTCTACCCCATAGTAATAATCCCCCTCTGTGCTGTCCCCATTATAATAATCCCCTCTGTGCCGTCCCCATAGAAAAAATCCCCCCTGTGCTGTCCCCATAGTAATAATCCTCCCCTGTACTCTGCCCCCATAGAAAAAAATCCCCTGTGCTGTCCCCATACAAATAATCCTCCATGTGCTATCCCCATAACCCCCCTCCTGTGCTGTCCCCATACTAATAATCCCCTCTGTGCTTCCCCCCATAGTAATAATCCCCCCTAGACGCCCTCCATAGTAATATTCCCCCCCCTGAGCTCTGCTCACCCTCATAGTAATATTCCCCCCCCTGTGCTCCCCCTCATAGTAATATTCCCCCTGTGCTCCCCCCATAGTAATATCCCCCCCGTGCTCCGCCATAGTAATATTCCCCCCGTGCTCCCCCCATAGTAATATTCCCCCCTGTGCTCCCCCCATAGTAATATTTCCCCCATGCTCTGCTCTACCCCCTTAGTAATATTCCCTCCATGCTCTGCTCCCCCCATAGTATTATTCCCCCCATGCTCTGCTTCCCCCATAGTAATATTCCTTCCCCTGTGCTCTGCTTCCCCATTGTAATATTCCCACCATGCTCTGCTCCCCCATAGTAATATTCCCTTCTCCTGCTCTGCTCCCCCCCATAGTAATATTCCCCCCACGCTCTGCTCCACCCTATAGTAATATTCCCCCATGCTCTGCTCCCCCCATTGTAATAGTCCCCCCTGCTCCCCCCCATAGTAATAATACCGCCATGCTCTGCCCCCCCCCATAGTAATATTCCCCCCATGCTCTGCTCCCCCCCATAGTAATATTCCCCCCATGCTCTGCTCCCCCCATAGTAATATTCCCCCCATGCTCTGTTCCCCCCATAGTAATATTCCCCCATGCTCTGCTCCCTCATAGTAATTTTCCTCCCCATGCTCTGCTCCCCCCATAGTAATATTCCCCCCATGTTCTGCTCCCCCCCATAGTAATATTCCCCCCATGTTCTGCTCCCCCCCATAGTAATATTCCCCCCATGTTCTGCTCCCCCCATAATAATATTCCCCCCATGTTCTGCTCCCCTCCCATAGTAATATTTCCCCCTGTATTGCTTAACACACACACACAACAAAAAAACCCACATTATACTCACCTTATTCTGGCATGCGGCGGGTCCCTCTCTCCTCTTCTCTCCAGCCTGCAAGAAGCAGGCTGCCGCCGCACACATCTTGATTGCGGCGTTTAAGGGGTTAATGGCAGGCAGCCGTGAGGTCGCAGTTGCCCGTCATTGAGCGTGAGGGCCTGGCTGCAGATAGCACCCGGTCCTCACCCGCTATGGGGCGAGCTCAGCTCGTGAGCCCGCTCCATAGCCCGGGACCGTGCAGCAGGGCGTACATTTACGTCCTCCTGCCTTAAGGCCCAGGCAGCGGTGGTGTGAATGTTCGCCCGTGGTCCTTAAGGGGTTAAAATGGTTTTCAATTCTTTGTCTCTTCTTGGTGTTTCATAAAGGATTGCTATATTTCTTCTATATCTCTTGAGGTGCAGTCCATATAATGGAGCTGAGACAAATACAAAGACGAGCTACCGGAGTAGCAAATGGGAGGACTACAGGACCCAGAACGATGATCACAATTGGGGACCTAATAACTATGTATCAGGGGTCAGCACGGACATCTATTTATACGCAAGACTGTGTCTGTAACAAGGAGACAGTCACTTAGCCTATAGAAGGTTTCTGTACCCTCCTAGAAAGGATTCTTTACAGTAAGAGCATAGAATATCAGTGCTAATAAATAATCAGTTGTAATAAAATTTTGATATGTGAAAACATTTTATCTTGTGGGGAGGAGGTCTCACTGCTGAGACCCCACCGATCAGGAGACCCCCAGCTGTCAATCATCTCTGTGGCCACATAAACAACAACTATAAACATATTCAGATAAAACTCTTAGAACTTTAATGATCACATTACTAATCCTGTATGGACATCGGCTGATTTTTGGTCACATAACATCACAGTAAAAATGGAATAAAAAGTCATCAAGAGGTCACATCCTCACAGATCCTAAAAAAAAACTTAAAGTGTTAAAGGCGAGAAGAAAAAAAAAAAAGAAAAATTGTGCCCTTAAGGGGTTAAAAACGCAGTCCCGGAGCTCCACAAGTCCGAGCTAGCTGCCATAAATCTAGCTCCAGCATGTCCTAAAACCTTCTAGGATGCTTCACTTACTGGGAAAGTTTTTGAAAAGTTGAGAAAAGTTTGAAAGTTGATCCTTTACATCGCTCAATCTATTATCACAGCCGCCCAGTACACAATGCCCCCCCCGTATTTACCCCAGTACACAGTGCCCCCCCTGTACTTACCCCAGTACACAATGCCCCCCCTGTACTTACCCCAGTACACAGTGCCCCCCTGTACTTACCCAAATACACAATGCCCCCCCTGTACTTACCCCAGTACACAATGCCCCCCCCTGTACTTACCCCAGTACACAATGCCCCCCCCTGTACTTACCCCAGTACACAATGCCCCCCCTGTACTTACCCCAGTACACAGTGCCCCCCCTGTACTTACCCCAGTACGCAGTGCCCCCCCTGTACTTACCCCAGTACGCAGTGCCCCCCCTGTACTTACCCCAGTACACAATGCCCCCCCCCTGTACTTACCCCAGTACACAGTGCCCCCCCCTGTACTTACCCCAGTACACAATGCCCCCCCTGTACTTACCCCAGTACACAGTGCCCCCCCTGTACTTACCCCAGTACACAGTGCCCCCCCTGTACTTACCCCAGTACGCAGTGCCCCCCCTGTACTTACCCCAGTACGCAGTGCCCCCCCCTGTACTTACCCCAGTACACAATGCCCCCCCCTGTACTTACCCCAGTACACAGTGCCCCCCCCTGTACTTACCCCAGTACACAATGCCCCCCCTGTACTTACCCCAGTACACAGTGCCCCCCCTGTACTTACCCCAGTACACAGTGCCCCCCTGTACTTACCCCAGTACGCAGTGCCCCCCCTGTACTTACCCCAGTACGCAGTGCCCCCCCCTGTACTTACCCCAGTACACAATGCCCCCCCCTGTACTTACCCCAGTACACAGTGCCCCCCCCTGTACTTACCCCCGTACACACTGCCCCCCCCCCTGTACTTACCCCAGTACACAGTGCCCCCCCCCCCCCTGTACTTACCCCAGCACATCCCATACAGCAGAGTAGAAGGAGTAGTCGCTTTCTGGTCCACATCCCTGACATAACTGTGACATAGCTGAGGACGAGGATGTTACAACCTGCACAGGACACGCCTCACTCTGCAGGGTCAGGCTCAGAGAGAACTCCCAGCCTTGGAGGCGGCCACAGACATCTGCAAAGTTCACAGGCTTATCAATGTTTGGATAGTTTGGGGGGTTGAATATTTTAGCAAGAAATCATTTATTTTCACTGTAAACAGGCAGATACAATTTTATACAAAGTCATCTAATAAATGGACAATGCCTTTAAGATGGAAATGCCCTTTTAAATCCTTTCTCCAATCCTGTCTATAATCAATGCAGATTTTGGTGACAACTTTTGTTGAAGGCTGAATGGAAACGAATAGAAACGGGAAGCACAGGAAGAATCCACAAAGGTCAGGAGCCTAAGGCAGCTGGCTATAGGGCAGCAGGGAGTTAAAGGGGTAGTGCGGCGGTAAAGAATTATTGACAGAATAACACGCATTACAAAGTTATACAACTTTGTAATGTATGTTATGTCTGTGAATGGCCCCCTTCCCGTGTCCCACCACCCCCACCCGTGTACCCGGAAGTGTGGTGCGCTATACATACCTGTCACGTGCCGACTTGTCTCCGATCTTCAGTCTGCGATGTCGTCTTCGGACGGCCGGCCAAATCCCTCCGAGCGTCCCGAGTGCCAGCCGCCCTCTTCAGCGTCATCGGATGCTCAGCCGCGATTGGCCGATGACGCTCACACCAGCAGGGGGCAGTGTGTCCTACACACACCAGCAGTGTATTCTCCATATATCATCACACCAGCAGGGGCAGTGTGTTCTCCTCACATCATCACACCAGCAGGGGACACTAGCAGGGGACAGTGTGTTTTCACCACATCATCATACCAGCAGCAGGCAGTGTGTCCTCCACATTATCACACCAGCAGAAGGCAGTGTGTCCTCCCACATCATCACACCAGCAGGAGGCAGTGTGTCTTCCCCACATGATCACACCAGCAGGGGGCAGTGCATTCTCCACATCATCACACCAGCCGGGGGCAGTGTGTCCTCCACATCATCACACCACCATGGGTCAGTGTATCCTCCGAATCATCACACCAGCAGGGGGCAGTGTGTCCTCAACATCATCACACCAGCAGAGGGCAGTGCCTCCTCCACATTATCAAACCACCAGGAGGCAGTGTATCTTCCCCATATCATCACACCAGCATGGGGCAGTGTGTCCTTCCCACATCACACCAGAAGGGGGCAGTGTGTCATCCCCACATCATTACACCAGCAGGGGGCACTCTCCACATAGGGCTCACGCACACTGAGCTAGGGTATGTGCACACTGAGCGATTCTCGAGGAATTGAAGCAGAAAGTTTTCAGGCAGAATTCAAGCAGAATTTAAGCCCCCCATTGACTTCTATAAGATTCCTCTAGCAGATCTACAGCAGAAAATTCTGCTCCGAAATTCTGCAGTGTGAACAACAGAGCAGAAAACCCATTGAACACAATGGGACTTTGCTCTGTACATATTTTACAGGAGGAATTTCAAGCTGAATTTGAAGCTGAATTTGAAGCTGAATTCCTCGCCTTTTCCTCAGTGTGCACATACCCTTAGGCTGCGTGCACACTACGGAATTGCCGCGTATAACCCGCGGTGTATTCCGTCGCTCGTCCCCGCACGCGGCGGCGCGCTTTTCCGCCGGTGCCATAGACACTGTTCTGTGCACGGGCGGGGGGGACCCTATGCGGTTTTTTAAAAATAAATAAATAATTTAAAAAAACGCATAGGGTCCCCCCTATTTTTATAACCAGCCGGGTTAAAAACCAAACGACAGCAGCCTGGTAACACCAGGGTGGGAAGAGCCATTGGTTTAGGCCCTCCCCAGCCTAAATCTTACCAGCCTGCTGCCGCCCGATCCAGGAGCGCCAATTTTGACGCTCCGGGACCACTGGCACCCGGCTCTTCCCAGTACCCCTGGTGGCATTGGGTACTGGGGTAATAATAGGGGGTTAGTGTTAGCCATTTTATACCGGCTAACACTAGGCCCCAACTTAGTAATGGATTCCGTCTATTAGACGGCTTCCACTACTAAGTCTATAAAGTAAAGAAATAAAGACAAGACACAAGTTAAAAATTTTTTTTATTCAAATAAAAACACCCCCACACCCCTTATTGACCATTTTATTAAAAAAAAACATTAAAAAAACGCTGGTCATCGACGTAGTCCACCGAATCCGACGTAATCCACAGGATACCGATATCTGAGAAACAAAAAGGGAGAAACACACAAAAAACACACAAACAGGAGCACAACACCCATCATTGTGAGCGGTGTTGTGCTCCTTACAGTATGCAGCATCTTTACAGATCGCTGCTTACAGTCTGGCCCCCAAGGGGTTAAGGGAGGATGTATTGCATCCCCCTTAACCCCTTGGGGGCCAGACTGATGTCAGACTGCACCCATCCCAGCAAGGAAGGGGTTAACTGACCCCCCCTTCCTTGCTGGGAGGGGTGCAGTGCTGGGGAGGGGGTGGGGAGAGCTCTATACTCACCCCGATGTGTCCTCTTCGCTGGTCCGCAGCACAATGAAGTCACTATGCTGCGGACCCGCTAATTATATGTGCGCTGAGCCGAACAGCCAATCAGCTGAGTGCACATATAATTCTAAATGTTTCTTCTAATTGTGATAACATAATTAGAAGAAACATTTGATGTTTTAATTAAAGTAAAGTGATGATTAGTACAGAAAGCTCTATTGCCGGCAATATGAATTAACGGCTTATGGAGCTTCCTGTACTAATTAATATTTAATTAATAAAACACATTTTCGATTAAATAAATTCAGTTTCGTTGTTCAATAATTTAATTCTAACGAATCCATCATTGTGCAATTAAATATACTGTCAAAAAATAAATATATATATAAATATACATTTATTTATATATCTATTTATTTTAACAGTATATTTAATTGCACAATGATGGATTCGTTAGAATGAAATTATTGACCAACGAAAGGGACTTTATTACAAAGAGAATGTGTTTTATTAATTTAATATATTAACTATTAGAGGCATCGGCATTCGGCATCATTGCCGGCTATTTTTGAAGTACTCCGTACGGACCGCCTGTCAATCCTTGGCCGCATGTCCAGCCGCAAACAATGGTCTTGTTAATTTTTTACGGGTCCGTTTACGATCGGGCCGTAGATTCATACATAGTGTGCACTGTGCAGCCGTATATCCTATACTTTCCAGCGTACGCATGAACCACCAAAAATACCGCCGCACAATTACAGCCGCAAATACAGCCGCACAGTTACAGAGTCTGAACCTGGCCTTAGGGTATGTGCACACTGAGGAATTATCGAGGAATTGAAGCAGAAAGTTTTCAGGCAGAATTCAAGCAGAATTTAAGCCCCCCATTGACTTCTATAGGATTCCTCTAGCAGATCTACAGCAGAAAATTCTGCTCGGAAATTCTGCAGTGTGAACAGCAGAACAGAAAACCCATTCAACACAATGGGACTTTGCTCTGTACATATTTTACAGGAGGCAGCGCATCTCCGCCCGTGCCATAGACACCATTCTATGGTCGAGTGTATTCCGCTGTCCGCCGAAACTGACATGTCAATTCTTTTGTCAGACGGCGGAATTCGCCTATCCATAGAGTTGAGCCTATGGACGGATGGAGATGCACGCCGCCGCGAGCGGGTATGAGCGACGGAATCCACCGGAACTTATCCGCCCAGATTCCGTAGTGTGAACCCACCCTGAGAATGCAGAGTGCATAGGCCACAACTCTGCGGGACTGACAGCATGAAATCCGCTGCGAATGCGATCCGTGTGAATGCAGCCTAATACAATGTATGAAACTTAAAAGTATTCCTATAAAAACACATTTTTTCCCCCCATATTTCTGTCACTAAGGGGTTAAAAATAGACTAGAGTTTTTTTTGTTTTTTTTTAGATATATATTTAAAAGCTACAATAAAAATAAACTTTTTGGGAAAGTTTTTTTTCCTTCTGATTTTAACCCGACTGATGTGGGTTAGGACTGCATTGTTAAGCTGGGGTAAGCTGTTTTGTACAGTGTACGCCAGCAACTTCTCCTACTTCACTCGGAGGAGCAACCTCACTATGTAATACCGCCATCTACTGACCACACTAACAATGCCTCAACTAAAGAATAGGAAACAGTAGTAGTGAAGCTTGCTGAGCCGAGTACTAGCTGAACCAGGGACCACAGGGACACCTACTAGCAAAAAGTTAAGGGCCTTTTACATGGGCCGATTATCGTCCAGAAGCGTTGCAAGAGACACTCCTGCAGCCAATAATTGATCAGCCGAGGACGAGGAAAACGCCTGATCCTTGGCTAATCATGTCTTTAGAGCAGACTTCAAAATTTATTACTATCAGCCACATATATCCTTGTGTTAACGGGGGATGTGCGGACGATAAAAAAGGGAAACTGACAGCACTGATATGGATATATCTATGCTGTCAGTTTCCAGATCACACAGCAGGACATACTTACCTAGTATGCTGCTACTGTGATCCATCACCCTGTTCTCTTGCTTTTCTGTCCAGCCGCTGTATCTTTAGACCGCTGCCTCCTCCAGAATGATTGACAGCTGGAGGAGGCAGGGCCTAAAGACACAGCGGCTACACGGAAAAGCAGGAGAATAGAATGCCAAATTGACTGTGACTTGAAGGGGTTAAAAGGTTATTCCCATCTAATTGTCCCCTATTCATAGGATAAGCAGTACCAAGCTGATCACTGGTGGATCATCGATTCTAAGAACAGAAACACAATCGCCCTGCAATGAATGGAGCCCAATGAGTTACAGAATAGTATGAAGCTCCAAACGTGATGGCCGTGCTGTGTCCATTCATTGCAGACGGCAGTCAGACCCCCAGCATATTGTCCCCTATCCCATCGATAAAGTAAAACAAGCCCAGATTGGAATATCCTATTAAACAATAGGTCATTTCCTATGACCTATGACTAGAGATGGGCGGAGCTGCTAAAAACCTGAACGATCCACGTTTGAATACCACTTCCTGGAGAAGTTGGATGCAACCCAAGGACTGCCTATAAAATGTGGATACAGCCATAGGCGTTTGGCAGGTTCACTCATCTCTACTCATGACACATTAAAGGGGTAGTGCGGCTGAGCATCTGATGACGCTCCAGAGGGCGGCCGGCACTAGGGACGGTCGGAGTGGTTCGGCCGTCCGTCCGAAGATGACGTCCTGGCACAAGATGGCGGACGGGCGCGACACGGATCAGGTATGTATAATGCACTACACTTCCGGGTACACGTGCGGGGGTGGTGGGACACGGGGAAGGGGGCGATTCACAGACATAACATACATTACAAAGTTGTATAACTTTGTAATGAGTGTTATTTTGTGAATAATTTCTTAGCGCCGCACTACCCCTTTAAGGTTGGTTCACACTGGGTTTTTGCAATCCCTTTTTTTCATCCGTTTTATGCGAAAAACTGATGTGTGCATCCTTTTTGATCTGTTTTACTATTGATTCCTTTGATAAAAAAGGATTGATCAAAAAACAGATCAAAACATAATGTGGTCGACCATGTTTTTTGTGTACGGTAAAAAAATGGATGGTTTTGACCCATTTTTTTAAATGGAAGTCAATGGAAAATGGATCCACACAAATGAATTTTTTATCTGTTTTTTTTTTTAAATTATTTAAAAAAAATTTTAACCGCTTAAGGACGGAGCCCAAAATGGCCTTAAGGACCGGACCAAATTTCAGGAATATGACCTGTGTCACTTTATCCATTAATAACTTTGGGATGCTTTTACCTATCCGGCTGATTCTGAGATTGTTTTCTCGTGGCATGTTGTACTTTATATTTCTGGTAAAATTGAGTCAATACTTACAGCTTATCTTTGTAAAAAAAAACAAAATAACGTGAAAAATGGAGAAAAATAGAATTTTTCGAACGTTAAAATTTTGTGCTTGTAAGGAAAATGGTTATGCCACATAAATTGGATATTAAATAGCATTAGCAATATGTCTACTTTATGTTGGCAGCATTTATTAAACTTGCCTTCAATTTTTTTAAACAATAAAAAGCTTCAAAGTTTAGCAGCATTTTTTCAAATTTTCACAAGAATTTCAAAATCTGATTTTTCAAGGGACCAGTTCACGTTTGGGTTATGTTCACACTGCGTATGAGTCCGGCCGCATTTCGTACGCCGCCGTACATGTGCAGCTGAAACTACGGGAGTTGGAAAAATCGACATGCGGCCGGATGCGTACGAATCGCGAACATACGCCCGCAGTACAGTTCTGCTTCCCTAGCTTGTTTCGAAGCGATCTGAAGCAGGTAATTTACTTGGAAATCTTCGCCCAGCCCCGTAAACCACACAGAACCTTTTGGATTAAAAAATCAAGTTCAATTTGGCTAAAATAAGTACTTCGTACGGGACCGCATGGAAATCCACGGCCGTGAGTTGGAACATTTCCGTCCTCAAACAATGGTCTTGTTCATTTTTCACGGCCCCGTATACGATCCGGACGTAAGCTCATACGCAGTGTGCACTGTGCGGGCGTATATCGTATACTTTCAAGCGAACGCATCAACCTGAAAACTACATGCGTATATTCGCGGTTTGCACTACGGCCGGACTCATACGCAGTGTGAACATAGCCTTGAAGTGTATTTGATGGGGCTGTATTTTATGAAGCCCCACAAAGCACCCCATTTTAGAAACTGCACCCCCCAAACTGTTCAAAATCAATTCCAGAAAGTTTTTTAACCTTTTAGGTGAGTCACAGAAATAAAAGCTAAGTGAGTGAGAAAATGTAAATTTTTTTACACTAAAACTTGGTCTAGCCTTAAATTTTTCAGGTTGACAAGGGGTTAAAGGAAAAAAAACATAAAACTTGTAGAGAAATTTCCCCCGAGTACAAAAATACCCCACATGAGAACATAATCTATCATGCGGGTGCAGGACACGCCTCAAAAAGGAAGAAGCACCATTTGGCTTTTGGAAGCTGGATTTGGCCAGAAAGGAGGACGGAGGCTATGTCGAGTTTACAAAGCCCCCATGCTGCCAAAACATTGTAAACGCCCCCACAAGTGACCCCATTATGGAAACTACACCCCTCAAAGAATGTAACAAGAAGTATAGTGAGCATATGGACCCCACTGGTGAAAGACACAATGTGCCATGAAAATGAAAAATAAAATTTTTTACACTAAAACGTTGGTGGATCCAGTGCAACTCTACGAGAATACATACTCATGTCATTCCCACTGTGTGTATGTAAGTTAACCCCCCGCTGGCTGGAGCATACATCACCTCCTCCCCGCTCTGGCTTTCTTCGGGGCTCCTGGCGTCTGCTCATCCCACGCAGCCAATCAGTGTGCTGCCCAGCTGCAGCCACTGATTGGCTGAGTGGGACATCCTGCTGAGAACCCCCGAAGCAAGCCGGAGCGGGGAGGAGGTGATGTATGCTCCGGCCAGCGGGAGGTTAACTTACATACACGCAGCGGGATGTCAGTGTGGGTGGCAGGAGAGATGGTGGAGGGAGAGTGGCAGGAGATAGGGTGGAGGGAGGATGGCAGAAGAGATGGTGGGGGTGGCAGGAGATAGGGTGGAGGGAGGGTGGCAGAAGAGATGGTGGGGGTGGCAGGAGATAGGGTGGAGGGAGGGTGGCAGAAGAGATGGTGGGGGTGGCAGGAGATAAGGTGGAGGGGGGGTGGCAGGAGAGATGGTGGGGTGGCAGGAGATAGGGTGGAGGAAGGGTGGCAGGAAAGATGGTGGTAGGCAGAAGGAGAAGGAGGTGGCAGCAGCACACAGAGGAGACCGGGCAGACGGAGGTGGGGGAAGCAGGGGTTTCTCGGCGAGCAGAGAAGGAGATTCGCCTGTGATCGGCCGGCCGGTGGCTACCGGCCAATTACGGGCGATCGGAGGCATGCTGCCGTGGGCAAGTGACCCCCAGGCACTGCGGTGATTGGTGCTGTCTCAGACAGCACCAATCACCGCTCAATTCTGGTATACCCGCCCCATATACCGGAATATTGCTGTGATTGGCCGCTCAGAATTCAACAGCCAATCACAGCGATCGCCATCACGGGGGGACGTAATGATGCCCCCTACGTGATACAGGAATATGCCTGCTGTAATAAACAGCAGGCTTCTTCCCGCAATCGCGACCGGGCGGCCCGCGGCGGCCCCTTAAGGGACCCGCGTACGGGTACGTCATGGGTCCTTAAGTGACAGTGATCCATGACGTACCGGTATGTCATGGGTCCTCAAGAGGTTAAATAAAACAGATGAAAAGAATGGATTACAAAAACGCAGTGTGAACCCAGCCTTAGGCCAGTCCTAGTCCATAACTACAAATGTTGTGGAATAGGTGAACCCCTTTACAGTAATCATTGGTAGTCTTTTAACCCTTAATTCTCCTATTCTCTTGACCTCCTCTGCTTATTGATATTTGATCACCCTCACAACACAAGTTCACAGAGGTGAATACAATATATTGGTGGTTATTCCCCATTGCCCCTTCACATATCACCATCACCATATCTTCCGATTTTGAATAATTTTAAGACAATGAAGACAAAAGTTCCACGATTTGTCCTATAAAGAGTGTAATTTTTTTTATTGTTTTGTTTCTTGCTCTCACCAGGTTATCCAATATACAGGCTTAGAAGACACATAATAGGCTGAGGGTAACATCCACAGTAAACACATCTGTGTACCTTTCTTTAATATAAAGAATATAAAAAAAAATCAAATAAATTAGAATCCTAAGCTATAATATTAATAATAAGATATAAATAAGGGGGTAAAGTGATGGCATTAGAAGAGACCATTCCGGACAGGACAAAATGGAGAATTTAGGTCTATGAGGACTATGAGGGTCCATGAAGTGAAAGATATGTCGACGAGTGTACTCCTGGCAGAACATATGATGGAAAAGTTAGTCAGTGGTAAAGGAACATGAAGCAATTGACTTGGCTTGGTTCGTCTCCCTTAGACATTAGTCCTCATGGCTACCATAGCTAGTGAATGTGGTTTTATAGTATACATCTTGCTTTAAATGTAATATATTATTGTCTCAATGCTGTTTGGACATTGTGTGAATCTATGAAATATAGTATAGAAGAACTATGACATAACCATTTTCATTGGGTTGTCTACTTGCCATATACAGTATATTTACATCATTCAAGTCATTGACTGATCTTATAAAATTCACAGAAAATCCTATCGGAGAACCCTTTATTTTTAGTTGGTCCTTCTCATTTCAAGAGTCAATGTTGGTTTCAGGTTTCTGAGGGCCCCCCTTCCATCTATCCCGAACATTTGCACATCCATCCATCACAATTTTGGTTATTATTGTACACACAGGACATATTGTCATTAAGGTCTCATAGGTTATGGATAAACCCATAGGCAATAGACTCTAAAGTCAACTTTAAATGGATTTGTCTTTTGGCAGACCACCAGGGCCTATAATCCTGAGAACTCCCTGGTAGTTTAGAGGACCACTTGGTTTATTATCCTGAGAATTCCCTGGTAGTCTGGTGGACCACTAGGTTTATTTTCCTGAGAATTCCCTGATAGTCTGCTGGACCAATTTCATCCTGTTTATCGAAATGTAATATTTGTCCATCACTAAGGAAATTTGTAGATATCTAGATGACAATATCTTGGACTTCATTTTCATAATGTCCGGAAAGTCACATTAGATTTAGGACACTTGTGGTCTTTGGATTTTGATCTAGAAAAAAAAGACAAATTCAGTTTAGAATTTGAGAAAAGAAAAAAACAAAAGGTTTAGATAACAAGATGGCACATAAAAGTTTCCCTTGACGAGTATAAGGGCATCAAAGAAGGTCCAGCATGTTCATGAATTACAGGGACAGACCATTAA
Organism: Dendropsophus ebraccatus; assembly: GCF_027789765.1. NCBI lineage: Eukaryota > Metazoa > Chordata > Amphibia > Anura > Hylidae > Dendropsophus > Dendropsophus ebraccatus. Next base: position 217,391,127 of record NC_091454.1, on the reverse strand, counting down.
CCCTTTTAATGCTTTATTTCCTATAATGTGCCCAGAGCTTCATTTCTGTCTTGATCTCTTCTTAAAATTACATCTTCTAAGAAGAGTAGGGCGGGAACTACATTGCAATCATGCTGGTGACACCATGTCCACATCCATTGGCCAATGGTCACACAATGTTAGAGCAATATTGACAACATTGTGCAGCCATTGGCCACGGCATGCTGATTTGGTTTTGGCCACATGTGATGATTCCAATATGGTCTCCACTCACTTCGTCCCATAAGCAATCCTTCTGAGATAAGACCAAGTTGGAAGTAGCGAACTGGGATGCAAGGAAAGGTAACAACTTTTATGTTCCTTGGAAAACCCCTTTAAGTTTTGTAAGAAAGTTATCAGGCTACCTAATAAAGTTAAAGGCAAAATATTATAATTACCAATTAACTTACCTCAAATGTGGTGTCTACACTTTCTAAGTTGGGTTTAAATTTCTCCTTATTGGATGAAAGAGTGCCACTGGAAGAATCTCCACTAGAAGAATTTTCCCACAGATTGGAGATACCCCGGTCAGTGTGCCATTCATCTTCCACATCATCACACCAGTTACCTTCATCATCAGTTGCAAATGGATCCCTAAAATCATGACATTGACCAAGAATGAATAATTAAAGTGGTTACTTATTTTCATACACCTTATAAAGGAATTCTAGGATAGAGCCTTATAACAAGTAGGAATTGTCCAAAGATGTGGAGAACAATGGGAAACATTTACTAATGAGTCTAAAATGTGCAATCTTTCTACAGAGTATTCGTCTGTTTTTTTATCCAGAAGAATAGGACTAATTTAACAACTTGTGAATAGAAAATTCGCAACATATTCACAAAAAATTGTGCCAGCAAATTTACCTGGTATGGACCACATGTAGACATTCACCACTTTGCGCAACTTTTTAAAAAGTCGCAAATCCCGGATTATGTGAATTTTTGTAGGAATACTCAAACGTTCCATCTAAAATATTCACTCATCGAATACTGGTTCATAAATAGAACTTAGATCAAGTTTATTTACCTATAAATAGGCGCAAAGCCCTTGATAAATTTCCCTAATGTGTGGTATATTGTCGCTTCAGCTAGAGGCTATCAATGGAACCAATCAATGGTACAGTTAGAGTAAGTACTTCATCCCTAACCAAAGTCATAGGAAAATTGAATGCTACATTGTGCAATCACATTGAATGTTAGCCTGGGTATAGCAACCACCAGGTCATAACAGTGTCAGCAGGGAACACCACCCAAACCCGGATAAAGTTTGCTATAATTCTCCCCTCTCCTCTTTGTTTTTTTTATTTAGTGCTGACAATATAATATTTGTTCCTCGATACCAGACTTACCATTTTTTGTTGTTTTTCTTTCTAACAACAAGATAAAAGCCAACACAAAATATAATCAACAGGACGGAAATGCCGGCTCCAAGCCCTCCGTACAATCCCGACTTTAAGATCCTTCCGTTACAGTATGGTGATGAGTAGATGTATAGATCAGTTCTTGGGCATCTAGAGAGAGGTGACACCAAGAGACAGCATAAACTATATATAGTAGACACACAGACGTAATACAAGGTAAAAACCTGGGTCAATAAAAGAATCTACAGGAATCTACACAATTAAAGTTTTTACAGTACACAAACTCAAAAAACTAGCAAACAAAAAAATAGCATTCCTTTATGTTGTACTTCGATGAAAATGTAATATGCTGTTGACACTCATGCAGAATCTCATCCTTCTTTTTAAAGAGTACCTGTCACTTAAAAAAAAAACTCTTGGGTGTCCAGATCCTCACTGATTGCTCACTAAAACTAGTGGGAAGAAACTTTGGTCTCCACTAGTGATGAGCAAACTTTTCGAACCTTCAGGTTAAGCTGAAGCCAAATGCTCTGCATTTGACTCCTGGTGGCTGGAGAAGTTGGATGCAGCCCTAGGGAGTCCTGGAAAATATGTATACAGTCATAGGTTGCATCCATTCTGTTTCCAATTTATCCAGCCATCGAAGTCAAATGCCGAGTGTTCGGCTTCTGCTGAGTGCAAATTTTCAGCAGGTTTGCTCATCACTAGTCTCCACTTCTTCTCAGTGCTGGACATCCTTGTGACTACTGATTGGCTAGCCAGGAAGTTTCAGTGGGGTTGGAATAGCAAGGGACCCTAAAAAAGCAGAGACTAGTAGAAGCCGGGCAGCTGCAGGGGATGGGAGGAGGTGAGTATCACATGATTTTCAGTTTTATACCACCACCGGCCTTTGAACATTTTTTTCCCCAGGTAACCCCTTAAACGGTCATCGTGAGAAGTTACTTACAGACAGCGTGGCCCGGTATTGTTGACAATCTGACAGATTCCATCATGGCAACTCGGAAATTTGTTAGACATCGCATCGCAGTAGGACATGCAAATCAGCCCCGTACCAATGACTACAGGATCATAGAAGTTCTGGAAACCATTTGGGATGGAGCTCAAACACCATTCTGGGAATAAAAAGAAACTTTTTAGCAATTTAAACCCATGAGCAATGTCCAGTTTGTCTTGTTATGTCTATTATGCCCAATTTTTAAGGGTGGTCGTCAAATATTTACATAATATTGTCCAATGTGTTCTAGATTAAAAAAAAAAAAAGCATTGGCCAAGTTAAGGGGGTTATTAAAATTTATTACCTATCCACTATTACCCCTAGTGGGATAGGTGCAGGAATTCTAAGTAAACCAAACTGTCATGCAAACATTGGACAAACCATGTTGGATCGATTTTGGTTACAGGGTGGATCAACTTAAAGTAATTTCTCCACAAACATATCACTTACCTTCTTCACTTTTCAGGGTGTTATTTTTTATAACTGAGAAATCATTAGAAATGCAGCTATCATTCTGTATGTTTAACAAAACTGAAAAGAAAAGGAAAAAGGGGGGAGTCATTAAGGTCTAAACAACTTTCCATGGTATGGTATGCTATGGTATAAAAGCAAAATGACTTTGTTCACTTACTCAGCTAATACGTACATAAACAACCATTCAGCTAAGAAATTCCTTAAAGGGGAGTTCCATATAAAAAAATGTAACAAGAAATAAGGAGAATATGCTGCAGCATCTCCAATCCCCCGCAGCTCCCTTCATGGTTCCAGCTCATCACTGCTTCTTCCCGATACCTGTGACCCCTCGACCTTACAGAAACTGTCCACCTTATCCAAACACTGGCCACATCAGGGTCTAATTGGCATTGTCTAAGCATCTAATTGGCTGAATGGGGCAGTTCTTGTGGAAACGATGCACTGCAGGAGCCAGGAAGGAGGGGTGATGAGTAAGGACCAGGAGAGTTAAAATGGGAGCTGTGGAGGATCGGTGTAGGTTATCTTTTTTATGGTACCCGCAACCATATATATAAAATTTGATCACTGAACACCTTTAAAAAAAGATAGTAAGCCTAGCTGCAAGTTGTAATTGTTTCCCTATAGGGTCCCCATAGTATGTACCCAGAGTACCTATACAGTATCTTGATATAACACTTGGTCAAGTAACAATTTGGACATGTGGTCTTTTATACTTTTACTTACTGGTAGTGTTACATATGATCTTGCTTAGACCTTCTTGCACATCTTGGAAGATGACATCGTACTGCTCAGTTACAGTGACGTTGGGCTTGTATGTGATCTCGACAATGACATCATGGTCCACTATGATACTTCCTTCCCTGTGGATAAGAGGTATAGGGTGTTACAACAGTTATCCCGGCAAAGACACAACTTGTAGACCCCTAAAATCCCACCCAGATGTATAATTATCTAGGGGTATTGGGGGCTTCTACTGTAAAGAGGTCCATTCAAGCTCATCATTATATATGATGGGGCTACTCCATTGATTCTATTGACAGTTATATGGAAACCTCCCATAAAACTATTACAAGTGCTACCAAGACTGTCCAGGCATGATGGGAATTATAGTTGTGAAACAGCTGGAAGGCTTCAGTTTGACACCAATGTTCTAGAAGCTTCATTCCAATCATGGAAAACTACCAAGTGATTGTTACTTGGAACTAAGTTAAATACTTACTTGATGAGGAGAATAGTCACATCTTTGTAACCTGGAACGTTTCCATAGACAACGCTCATCTGAATATGGCAAAAAGAAAGATGGCAGAATTATAATCAGATTTACTGTGATGTGGTGAGCAAGAAACCATAAGCAACCTCTGTCCTCTTGGCCCATTCGATCATGTGATGTTCCAAATGCTCCACTAGAAGCAATGCAATGGAGTATGGAAAAAAAAAAAATTCTGCCCTTTGCATAGTATTGGAGACATAGTCTACAACCATAGACAGATTCCATGTATGGGTCCAGGCCAAAAAGAGTGGGTATGAAGTTTTAAAGTGCACCTTTATATTTAAAGGAACTTTCCAAGGCATTTTTCATTCAGGGTAGGTCATCAATGTTGAAGTGGTAGAGTGCGTAACTCAGCAGAGCTAAGGCTTCGGCATGTGCACTATGAATGACCGAAAGAAGTTGGCTCCATTCGTAGTGTACGTTTACGGGAAGTAGCCCAGTGCCGTAACCCAGCGAATCAACTGCATCTGGCCCATTTCATTGTGTTATCTGCCCAAACAAAAGCTTGGAGGTATTTGGACTCTTCACACCCCATACAATGATAAAACTCCATGCAGACATATAATGATGGCCAAGAAGGACATTAATAATAATTAACAATGCCATTCATATATAGGTGTAGGGTCTTATATAAAAGGTGTGCTCACCTCTTCTTTGAAGAGCTCCTCAAACTTTTTATAGTCATCAGATTCAGAATTGGTTAAACTCTCAGTGAACTCCATGCGTACGAAACGGACCTCCACGTTTATGTTTGTTTCAACGCGGCTTCCTGTGGAGAGAAAACAGTCACTTAATCAGAACTATTGGCGCAGAGATGACATATCAAGGTGGCGTTCACACACAGCTTTTCATGGCAGCTTTCTCTGTCAAGTTTTGAGCCAAAGCCAAAAGTGGATCCAGGAATGGGAAGAGAAGTAAAAAGGAGATGGGTACATCCGTCTTTTATATTTTGTTTTCATTTTGAATTCATGGCCGGCTTTCTCTTAAAAAAAAATTCGAAAGAAAAACTGGGGGTGTGATGCCCTCTTGAGGTTACATTCACACACTGTTTTTAAATTTTGTTTTAAATTTCAAAAACAGCTAACTTTTTTTTTATTTATTTAAGGTACTGTAATAAATTCTTTTAACCCTTTGAGGACCAGGCCCAAAATGACCCAGTGGACCGCGCAAATTTTGATCTTAGTGTTTCCGTTTTTCCCTCCTCCCCTTCTAAGAGCTCTAGCACTCTCAGTTTTCTATCTACAGGCCATGTAAGTGCTTGTTTGTTACAGGAATAGTTGTACTTTGTAATGGCATCTTTCATTTTACCATAACATGTATGATGGAATTCCAAATATATTATTTATGAAGATATAAATAGGTGAAATCGTAAAAAAGAATGCAATATGATAACGTTTGGGGGGTTCCTGTGTCTACGTAATGCACTATATGGTAAAAGCTACAAAATACCATTACTCTATAGGTCAGTCTGAACACAACCATATGCAGGTTACACAGATTCTCTAATGTTATATATTTTTTAAATGAAATCCTTTTTTTTGGCAATTAATTATAAATAAAATGGGCCTATTGTGACGCTTATAACAGTTTTATTTTTTCACCTACGGGGCTGTATGTGGTGTCATTTTTTTCCGCCATGATCTCTAGTTTTTAATAATACCATATTTGTGAAGATCGGACGTTTTGATCACTTATTGATTTTTTTTATATATAATGTAACATAAAATCGGTAATCCGCGCACTTTTTTTCCTCTTTTTGTGTACGCCGTTTACCGTTCGCAATGACGCTTGTTATATTTTAATAGATTGGACAATTCCGCACGCTACGGTATATTATATGTTTATTTGTTTATTTATTTTTATATGTTTTATTTATATAATGGGAAAGGGGGGTGATTTAAACTTTAATTGGGGGAGGGGTTTTGGGGTAGTGTGTTAGTGTTTTTAACTCTTTTTTTTTTACACATTTGAAGTCCCTTTGGGGGACTTGTACATTCACTACTTAGATTTTTACACTGATCATTGCTATGCCATAGGCAAAGCATTGATCAGTGTTATCGGCGATCTGCTCATTGAGCCTGCCTGTGCAGACTTAGTGCAGCAGATCACCGATCGGACTGCACAGAGGCAGGTGAGAGACCTCCGGCGGTCCGTCTTACCAATCGGGACCCCCGCAGTCATACTGCGGGGGTCCCGATCGGTAAGTGACAGGGGACTCCCCCTGTCACTTACACTTAAACGCCGCGGTCGCGCCGCCATCACGGCGTTTAAGGAGATAATGACACGCGGCAGCGCGATCACTGCAGCGTGTCATTACCGGTGAGGTCCCGGCTGCTGATTGCAGCCGGCCCCCACCTGCTGTGAAGCGCGCTCCGCTCCGGAGTACGCTTCATAGCCGGAGAAACACCCAGGGCGTACAGTTACGCCCTAGGTCGTCTGGGGACAGACTTCCATGGCGTAACTATACGCCCTGGGTCGTCTAAGGGTTAAACTCTTTTTATTTTGAGTAACACTTTTTTTACGGGCTGTTTCTGTTTGTTTTTTTTGGCTGTATTTTAGGCTGTTTAGGGAACAAATATGGATGAAAAAACATGTTCTTTAACTGACTGTAAAGGGGCAATAAATATTAACGTGCATGATGGGCTCTAAAAATATGCCCATGAAATGAATAAATATACAGTATGTGTAACAAATGGCTGATTTTGAACCTTTTTTTTAACTGTAAAAGGGCAGTTATACGACTGTTTAAAAATTTTAAACACCCATAAGTACAAAAACTGTGTGACATCACGTACAGCCATGCCATCGGGCATCACAACCACCAGATGTATACATATTCTGTAACAGCCATTGCACTTCCATAATGCAAGAGATGCACCAACCAGCCCTAATGAAGTTTTGTTGAGTTCTTTTTTGTTGTTGTTTACATATGTAGAGCTTAATTGATTATGTGGTTTTGTCAAAATTGACTGTGTGGGTTTTGCCATGTGATCAGTCTTAACGGGCTTCATCATGCGATAAGCATTACCAAGCTTCATCATTCGATAAACATTACCAGGCTTTATCATGTGATCAGCATTATCAGGCGTCATCATGTGATCAGTATTACCAGGGTTCATCATGTGATCAGCATTATCAGGCGTCATCATGTGATCAGTATTACCAGGGTTCATCATGTGATCAGTATTACCAGGGTTCATCATGTGATCAGCATTACCAGGCTTCATCCTGTTTTCAGCATTACCAGGCTTCATCATGTCATCAGCATTACCAGGCTTCATCATGTTTTCAGCATTACTAGCTTAATGAGATGGTAATCCTAATCACATGATGAAGCCTGGTAATGTTGATCACATGATGAAGTTTGGTAATGCTGATCACATGATGAAGCCTGGTAATGCTGATCACATGATGAAGCCTGGTAATTCTAATCAGATTATGAAGCCTGGTAATACTTATCCTATGATGAAGCCCGGTAATGCTGATCACATGATGAAGCTTGGCAATGCTGATCACATTGTGAAGCCTGTTAATTCTAACCACATGATGAAGCCTGATAATGCTGATCACATGGTGAAGCCCGGTAATACTGATAACATGAAGCCTGGTAATGTTGATCCCATGATCAAGCATGGCAATGCTGATCACATGATGAAGCCCAGTAATGCTGTATGCTAGTAGAAACCTATCTATACTTCTCCAAAACCCATATACGTCTAAGAAGACAACCCTCATAGTTAGGCCTCACCTCTATGAAGTATAGCTGACATGACAGTCAAGTTTACCTATATATGTTATAATAATGGTTTCTACAAATGTTCACTAACACATACATATAATCTTAAGGTGACACTCCAGTAAGTCATTTACTTACCAATTACAACTCTATCTATAATGTTTTCACACAGGGGTCCATAAAATTCTTCAGGACATATGCACTTTATCCCATCATCATAACCTCCATTCTGACATGGTCCTGTAGGAAAGGGTTGTAACATTATAATATAATCATAAGATCAGTGCCACCTTTTGATGTTACAGCATATTATGATAATATATTATTTTAGTCCTCCTTATCTATCTATCCATTACACCGTAGATTCCTGTCACTTGCCTATTTTCTCATTTAGTGGCAGTCACTTGCACTTGCAATACCACACATGACCACAGGGTGCGCTTTTGTGATTGTGTGTTAATAAGTGTAGCACACCATGTATTATATACACTGCACACTATCAATTGTGCATGTACTATATACAGTACACTGCACGGTATCAATTATTAATGGTTATGGTTACCTTTATAAATTATTTCTACATTACTTCATTATTAATAAACCTTATTGATTTTAAAAAGTAAAATGTTAAATTGTACTCACGTGGTGTAGGTACGTTTGGTCTAGTGGTTGGAGCTGTTGTTGGGGTTGTACTTGTTGTTGGACTTGTAGTTGTGGTTGTTGTTGAGGCTGCACTTGTTGGACTTGTAGTCATTGTTGTTGTTGGGGCTGCACTTGTTGTTGGACTTATAGTTGTTGTTATTGAAGCAGTTGTTAGGGTTGTACTCGTTGTTGGACTTGTAATCATGGTTGTTGATGAAGATGGTGTTAGGGTTATACTCGTTGTTGGACTTGCAGTTATAGTTGTTGTTGGAGCTGTTGTTGATGTTATACTCTTTGTTGGACTTTTATTTGCTGTTGTTGTTGGAGCTTTTGGGGTTAAACTTGTTGGACTTGTATTTATGGTTGTTGTTGGAGCTGTTGTTGTTGGGGCTGTACTCGTTGTACTCTTTGTAGTACTTGTATTTATGGCTGTTGTTGGAGTTGATGTTTGGGTTGTACTTGTTTTACTTATATTTATAGTTGTTGTTGGAGCTGTTGTTGTTGGGGTTTTACTCATTGCTGGACTTGCAGTTAGTGTTGTTGTTGGAGCTGTTGTTGGAGTTGTACTTGTATTTATAGTTGTTGTTGGAGCTGTTGTTGCGGTTGTACTTATTGATGGACTTGTAGTTATAGTTGTCATTGGAGATGTTGTTGCTGTTGGAGTTGGGGTTGTTGTTGGAATACTGCTTATACTTGTGGCTGAATTTGTTCTTGGAGTTGTGACTGGAGTTGTTATTATTGTAGTAGGAGTTGTGGTTGGACTGCTTGGAGTTCTTGTTGAAGTAGTAGCAGAAGCTGTGGCTGGAATTGGAGTCATATTTGTGAATGGTGTTGTTGCCAAAGTTGTAGTTGTAGTAGGAGTTATGGATTGAATTGTAGTTATACTTGAGGTTGGAGGTATAGTAGGAGTTGTTACAATTGTATTTATATTTGAGGTTGGGTTTGCAGTAGAAGTTGTGGTTGTGAGTAAAGTTGTACTTGTGGCAATACTTGTGTCTGGACTTGTAAGTATAACTGTTGTTGGCATTATAGTAAGAGTTGGGTATGGAGTTGTCGGAGCTCTAGTAGGAGTTGTATTTGGACTTGTGGTTGAAGTTACATATGAAACTATGGTTGGAGCTGTAGTTGCAATTGTTCCCTTGGTAGTTGGATCTGTAGTAGATGCAGGCATGGTAGATGGAGAAATGGTAGTTTCCATAGTTAGTATTGTTGTTGGGTTTGAAGGCATTGTAGACAGAGACTGTGTGACTGGCAGTGGATTGGTTGTTGGCTTAGTTGAATGAAACATATCAGTTGTTTGGAAAGATGATGTGGCTAATGTAACCTCCACAGTTTCCAAAGGTAATTTTGACGTAGATGAAGTTTTTCCAGGGCCTCCTGTTGTCAGTGATTCAGTCAGAGGTTCTCCAGATCCTTCTGTTGTTCCCAGTGTTGATACCATTGTTAAAGTTGAAGATTGAAACTCAACAGTGTTGGCTTTAGTAGTACATTCTGTAAAGGAGCTTTGAGTTGAGCCTTCAGATCCATTAAGTGTTGTGAAAGTAACTGTATGTGATGTTTCAGTTATCAGAGGTGGTGATGTTTCTGGTGTTGTTGATCTTTCAGGTATATTAATTGGAGTTGTTTCAGTGACACCAGATCCTTCAGGTGATGTGGCTATTTCAGTATGAGATGTTGGTGTTGTTTCTATGTCAACAGACCCCTCTGGTGTTGTTGATGTTTCAGGTATATTAGTTGGAGTTGTTTCAGTGACATCAGATCCTTCAGGTGTTGTGGATCTTTCAGGTACATCAGTAGGAGTTGTTTGCGTGTCCCTGGACCCTTCAGGTGTTGTAAGTTTTACAGTAACGCCATTTGGAGTTGTTTCAGTGTCATTAGATCCTTGTAGTGTGGTGGGTATTTCAGGTATATTAGTTGGAGTTATTTCAGTGACACCAGACCCTTTAGTTGTTGTCAGAATTTCGGGTACATTGGTTGGAGTTGTTTTAGTGTCCCCAGACCCTTCAGATGTTGTAGCTATTTCAGTTTGAGATGTTGCTGTTGTTTCTATGTCTCCAGACCCCTCTGGTGTTGTTGATCTCTCAGGTAGATTAGTTGGAGTGGTTTCAGTGACACCAGATCCTTCATGTGTTGTGGGTATTTCAGGTACATTAGTTGGAGTTATTTCAGTGACACTAGACCCTTTAGTTGTTGTTGGAATTTCTGGTACATTGGTTGTAGTTGTTTTAGTGTTACCAGATCCTTCAGGTGTTTTGGATATTTCAGGTACATCAGTTGGAGTTGTTTCGGTGTCCCCAGACCCTTCAGGTGTTGTAGGTATTTCAGTTTGAGATGTTGGTTTTGTTTCTATGTCTCCAGACCCCTCTGGTGTTGTTGATCTTTCAGGGAGATTAGTTGGAGTAGTTTCAGTGACACCAGATCCTGCATGTGTTGTGGGTCTTTCAGGTAAATCAGTAGGAGTTGTTTGCGTGTCCCTGGACTCTTCAGGTGTTGTAAGTATTACAGTAACAACAGTTGGAGTTGTTTCAGTACCACCAGATCCTTCTGGTGTGGTGGGTATTTCAGGTACATTAGTTGGAGTTATTTCAGTGACACTAGACCCTTTAGTTGTCAGAATTTCGGGTACATTGGTTGGAGTTGTTTTAGTGTCACCAGATCCTTCAGGTGTTGTGGATACTTCAGGTACATCAGTTGGAATTGTTTCAGTGTCCCCAGACATTTCAGGTGTTGTAGGTATTTCAGTTTGAGATGTTGCTGTTGTTTCTTTGTCTCCAGACCCCTCTGGTGTTGTTGATCTTTCAGGTAGATTAGTTGGAGTAGTTTCAGTGTCACCAGATCCTTCAGGTGTGGTGGGTATTTCAGGTAAATTAGTTGGAGTTATTTCAGTGACACCAGACCCTTTAGTTGTTGTCGGAACTTCTGGTACATTGGTTGTAGTTGTTTCAGTGTCACCAGATCCTTCAGATGTTGTGGATATTTCAGGTACATCAGTTGTAGTTGTTTCGGTGTCACCAGATCCTTCAGGTGTTGTAGGTATTTTAGTTTGAGATGTTGGTGTTGTTTCTATAACTCCAGACCCCTCTGGTGTTGTTGATGTTTCAGGTAGATTAGTTGGAGTGGTTTCAGTGACACCAGATCCTTCTGGTGTGGTGGGTATTTCAGGTACATTAGTTAGAGTTATTTCAGTGACATCAGGCCCTTTAGTTGGTGTCAAAATTTCGGGTACATTGGTTGGAGTTGTTTCAGTGTCACCAGATCCTTCAGGTGTTGTGGCTATTTCAGGTACATCAGTTGGGGTTGTTTCAGTGTTCCCAGACCCTTCAGGTGTTGTACGTATTTCAGTTTGAGATGTTGGTGTTGTTTTTATGTCTCCAGACCCCTCTGGTGTTGTTGATGTTTCAGGTAGACTAGTTGGAGTTGTTTCGGTGTCCCCAGACACTTCAGGTGTTGTGGGTATTTCAGGTACATCAGTTGGGGTTGTTTCAGTGTCCCCAGACCCTTCAGGTGTTGTAGGTATTTCAGTTTCAGATGTTGGTGTCGTTTTTATGTCTCCAGACCCCTCTGGTGTTGTTGGAGTGGTTTCAGTGTCACCAGATCCTTCTGGTGTGGTGAGTATTTCAGGTACATTAGTTGGAGTTATTTCAGTGACACCAGACCCATTAGTTGTTGTCGGAATTTCTGGTACATTGGTTGTAGTTGTTTTAATGTCACCAGATCCTTCAGGTGTTGTGGATATTTCAGTTACATCAGTTGGAGTTGTTTCGGTGTCCCCAGACCCTTCAGGTGTTGTAGGTATTTCAGTTTGAGATTTTGGTGTTGTTTCTATGTCTCCAGACCCCTCTGGTGTTGTTGATGTTTCAGGTAGATTAGTTGGAGTTGTTTCAGTGTCACCAGATCCTTCTGGTGTGGTGGGTATTTCAGGTACATTAGTTGGAGTTATTTCAGTGACACCAGACCCTTTAGTTGTTGTTGAAATTTTTGGTACATTGGTTGTAGTTGTTTTGGTGTCCCCGGACCCTTCAGGTGTTGTGGGTATTACAGGTACATCAGTTGGGGTTGTTTCAGTGTCTCCAGACCCTTCAGGTGTTGTAGGTATTTCAGTTTCATATGTTGGTGTTGTTTCTATATCTCCAGACCCCTCTGGTGTTGTTGATGTTTCAGGTAGATTAGTTGGAGTTGTTTCAGTGTCTTCAGACCCTTCAGGTGTTGTAGGTATTTCAGTTTCATATGTTGGTGTTGTTTCTATATCTCCAGACCCCTCTGGTGTTGTTGATGTTTCAGGTAGATTAGTTGGAGTTATTTCAGTGACACCAGACCCTTTAGTTGTTGTCGGAATTTCTGGTACATTGGTTGTAGTTGTTTCAGTGTCACCAGATCCTTCAGGTGTTGATGTTTCAGGTACATCAGTTGGAGTTGCTTCGGTTTCCCCAGACCATTCAGGTGTTGTGGGTATTTCAGGTACATCAGTTTGGGTTGTTTCAGTGTCCCCAGACCCTTCAGGTGTTGTAGGTATTTCAGTTTCAGATGTTGGTGTCGTTTCTATGTCTCCAGACCCCTCTGGTGTTCTTGATGTTTCAGGAAGATTAGTTCGAGTTGTTTCAGCGTCACCAGATCCTTCTGTTGTGGTGAGTATTTCAGGTACATTAGTTGGAGTTATTTCAGTGACACCAGACCCTTTAGTTGTTGTCGGAATTTCTGGTACATTGGTTGTAGTTGTTTCAGTGTCACCAGATCCTTCAGGTGTTGGTGTTTCAGGTACATCAGTTGGAGTTGTTTCGGTGTCCCCAGACCCTTCAGGTGTTGTGGATATTTCAGGTACATCTGTTGGAGTTGTTTCGGTGTCCCCAGACCCTTCAGGTGTTGTAGGTATTTCAGTTTGAGATTTTGGTGTTGTTTCTATGTCTCCAGACCCCTCTGGTGTTGTTGATGTTTCAGGTAGATTAGTTGGAGTTGTTTCAGCGTCACCAGATCCTTCTGGTGTGCTTGGTATTTCAGGTACATCAGTTGGAGTTATTTCAGTGACACCAGACCCTTTAGTTGTTGTTGGAATTTCGGGTACATTGGTTGTAGTTGTTTCAGTGTCTCCAGACCCTTCAGGTGTTGTAGGTATTTCAGTTTCATATGTTGGTGTCGTTTCTATATCTCCAGAACCCTCTGGTGTTGTTGATGTTTCAGGTAGATTAGTTGGAGTTGATTCAGTGTCACCAGATCCTTCTGGTGTGGTAAGTATTTCAGGTACATTAGTTGGAGTTATTTCAGTGACAACAGACCCTTTAGTTGTTGTCGGAATTTCTGGTACATTGGTTGTAGTTGTTTCAGTGTCACCAGATCCTTCAGGTGTTGATGTTTCAGGTACATCAGTTGGAGTTGCTTCGGTGTCCCCAGACCCTTCAGGTGTTGTAGGTATTTCAGTTTCAGATGTTGGTGTCGTTTCTATGTCTCCAGACCCCTCTGGTGTTCTTGATGTTTCAGGAAGATTAGTTCGAGTTGTTTCAGCGTCACCAGATCCTTCTGTTGTGGTGAGTATTTCAGGTACATTAGTTGGAGTTATTTCAGTGACACCAGACCCTTTAGTTGTTGTCGGAATTTCTGGTACATTGGTTGTAGCTGTTTCAGTGTCACCAGATCCTTCAGGTGTTGTGGATATTTCAGGTACATCAGTTGGAGTTGTTTCGGTGTCCCCAGACCCTTCAGGTGTTGTGGATATTTCAGGTACATCAGTTGGAGTTGTTTCGGTGTCCCCAGACCCTTCAGGTGTTGTAGGTATTTCAGTTTGAGATTTTGGTGTTGTTTCTATGTCTCCAGACCCCTCTGGTGTTGTTGAAGTTTCAGGTAGATTAGTTGGAGTTGTTTCAGTGTCACCAGATCCTTCTGGTGTGGTGGGTATTTCAGGTACATTAGTTGGAGTTATTTCAGTGACACCAGACCCTTTAGTTGTTGTTGGAATTTCTGGTACATTGGTTGTAGTTGTTTTGGTGTCTCCGGACCCTTCAGGTGTTGTGGGTATTACAGGTATATCAGTTGGGGTTGTTTCAGTGTCTCCAGACCCTTCAGGTGTTGTAGGTATTTCAGTTTCATATGTTGGTGTCGTTTCTATATCTCCAGAACCCTCTGGTGTTGTTGATGTTTCAGGTAGATTACTTGGAGTTGTTTCAGTGTCACCAGATCCTTCAGGTGTTGATGTTTCAGGTACATCAGTTGGAGTTGCTTCGGTGTCCCCAGACCCTTCAGGTGTTGTAGGTATTTTAGTTTCAGATGTTGGTGTTGTTTCTATGTCTCCAGACCCCTCTGGTGTTGTTGATGTTTCAGGTAGATTAGTTTGAGTTGTTTCAGCGTCACCAGATCCTTCTGGTGTGGTGAGTATTTCAGGTACATTAGTTGGAGTTATTTCAGTGACACCAGACCCTTTAGTTGTTGTTGGAATTTCTGGTACATTGGTTGTACTTGTTTCAGTGTCACCAGATCCTTCAGGTGTTGTGGATATTTCTGGTACATCAGTTGGAGTTGTTTCAGTGTCCCCAGACCCTTCAGGTGTTGTAGGTATTTCAGTTTCAGATGTTGGTGTCGTTTCTATGTCTCCAGACCCCTCTGGTGTTGTTGATGTTTCAGGTAGATTAGTTGGAGTTGTTTCAGTGTCACCAGATCCTTCTGGTGTGGTAAGTATTTCAGGTACATTTGTTGGAGTTATTTCAGTGACACCAGACCCTTTAGTTGTTGTCGAAATTTCTGGTACATTGGTTGTAGCTGTTTCAGTGTCACCAGATCCTTCAGGTGTTGTGGATATTTCAGGTACATCAGTTGGAGTTGTTTCGGTGTCCCCAGACCCTTCAGGTGTTGTGGATATTTCAGGTACATCAGTTGGAGTTGTTTCGGTGTCCCCAGACCCTTCAGGTGTTGTAGGTATTTCAGTTTGAGATTTTGGTGTCGTTTCTATGTCTCCAGACCCCTCTGGTGTTGTTGATGTTTCAGGTAGATTAGTTGGAGTTGTTTCGGTGTCACCAGATCCTTCTGGTGTGGTGGGTATTTCAGGTACATTAGTTGGAGTTATTTCAGTGACACCAGACCCTTTAGTTGTTGTTGGAATTTCTGGTACATTGGTTGTAGTTGTTTTGGTGTCTCCGGACCCTTCAGGTGTTGTGGGTATTACAGGTACATCAGTTGGAGTTGTTTCAGTGTCTCCAGACCCTTCAGGTGTTGTAGGTATTTCAGTTTCATATGTTGGTGTCATTTCTATATCTCCAGAACCCTCTGGTGTTGTTGATGTTTCAGGTAGATTACTTGGAGTTGTTTCAGTGTCACCAGATCCTTCAGGTGTTGATGTTTCAGGAACATCAGTTGGAGTTGCTTCGGTGTCCCCAGACCCTTCAGGTGTTGTAGGTATTTTAGTTTCAGATGTTGGTGTTGTTTCTATGTCTCCAGACCCCTCTGGTGTTGTTGATGTTTCAGGTAGATTAGTTTGAGTTGTTTCAGCGTCACCAGATCCTTCTGGTGTGGTGAGTATTTCAGGTACATTAGTTGGAGTTATTTCAGTGACACCAGACCCTTTAGTTGTTGTTGGAATTTCTGGTACATTGGTTCTAGTTGTTTCAGTGTCACCAGATCCTTCAGGTGTTGTGGATATTTCCGGTACATCAGTTGGAGTTGTTTCAGTGTCCCCAGACCCTTCAGGTGTTGTAGGTATTTCAGTTTCAGATGTTAGTGTCGTTTTTCTGTCTCCAGACCCCTCTGGTGTTGTTGATGTTTCAGGTAGAGTAGTTGGAGTTGTTTCGGTGTCCCCAGACCCTTCAGGTTTTGTGGGTATTTCAGGTACATCAGTTGGGGTTGTTTCAGTGTCCCCAGACCCTTCAGGTGTTGTAGGTATTTCAGTTTCAGATGTTGGTGTCGTTTCTATGTCTCCAGACCCCTCTGGTGTTGTTGATGTTTCAGGTAGATTAGTTGGAGTTGTTTCAGTGTCACCAGATCCTTCTGGTGTGGTAAGTATTTCAGGTACATTTGTTGGAGTTATTTCAGTGACATCAGACCCTTTAGTTGTTGTCGGAATTTCTGGTACATTGGTTGTAGTTGTTTCAGTGTCACCAGATCCTTCAGGTGTTGTGGATATTTCAGGTACATCAGTTGGAGTTGTTTCGGTGTCCCCAGACCCTTCAGGTGTTGTGGGTATTTCAGGTACATCAGTTGGGGCTGTTTCAGTGTCCCCAGACCCTTCAGGTGTTGTAGGTATTTCAGTTTCAGATGTTGGTGTCGTTTCTATGTCTCCAGACCCCTCTGGTGTTGTTGATGTTTCAGGTAGATTAGTTTGAGTTGTTTCAGCGTCACCAGATCCTTCTGGTGTGGTGGGTATTTCAGGTACATTAGTTGGAGTTATTTCAGTGACACCAGACCCTTTAGTTGTTGTTGGAATTTCTGGTACATTGGTTGTAGTTGTTTTGGTGTCTCCGGACCCTTCAGGTGTTGTGGGTATTACAGGTACATCAGTTGGGGTTGTTTCAGTGTCTCCAGACCCTTCAGGTGTTGTAGGTATTTCAGTTTCATATGTTGGTGTCGTTTCTATATCTCCAGACCCCTCTGGTGTTGTTGATGTTTCAGGTAGATTACTTGGAGTTGTTTCAGTGTCACCAGATCCTTCAGGTGTTGATGTTTCAGGTACATCAGTTGGAGTTGCTTCGGTGTCCCCAGACCCTTTAGGTGTTGTAGGTATTTTAGTTTCAGATGTTGGTGTTGTTTCTATGTCTCCAGACCCCTCTGGTGTTGTTGATGTTTCAGGTAGATTAGTTTGAGTTGTTTCAGTGTCACCAGATCCTTCTGGTGTGGTGAGTATTTCAGGTACATTAGTTGGAGTTATTTCAGTGACACCAGACCCTTTAGTTGTTGTTGGAATTTCTGGTACATTGGTTGTAGTTGTTTCAGTGTCACCAGATCCTTCAGGTGTTGTGGATATTTCCGGTACATCAGTTGGAGTTGTTTCAGTGTCCCCAGACCCTTCAGGTGTTGTAGGTATTTCAGTTTCAGATGTTAGTGTCGTTTTTATGTCTCCAGACCCCTCTGGTGTTGTTGATGTTTCAGGTAGAGTAGTTGGAGTTGTTTCGGTGTCCCCAGACCCTTCAGGTGTTGTGGCTATTTCAGGTACATCAGTTGGGGTTGTTTCAGTGTCCCCAGACCCTTCAGGTGTTGTAGGTATTTCAGTTTCAGATGTTGGTGTCGTTTCTATATCTCCAGACCCCTCTGGTGTTGTTGATGTTCCAGGTAGATTAGTTGGAGTTGTTTCAGTGTCACCAGATCCTTCTGGTGTGGTAAGTATTTCAGGTACATTTGTTGGAGTTATTTCAGTGACACCAGACCCTTTAGTTGTTGTCGGAATTTCTGGTACATTGGTTGTAGTTGTTTCAGTGTCACCAGATCCTTCAGGTGTTGTGGATATTTCAGGTACATCAGTTGGAGTTGTTTCGGTGTCCCCAGACCCTTCAGGTGTTGTGGGTATTTCAGGTACATCAGTTGGGGCTGTTTCAGTGTCCCCAGACCCTTCAGGTGTTGTAGGTATTTCAGTTTCAGATGTTGGTGTCGTTTCTATGTCTCCAGACCCCTCTGGTGTTGTTGATGTTTCAGGTAGATTAGTTTGAGTTGTTTCAGCGTCACCAGATCCTTCTAGTGTGGTAAGTATTTCAGGTACATTAGTTGGAGTTATTTCAGTGACACCAGACCCTTTAGTTGTTGTCGGAATTTCTGGTACATTGGTTGTAGTTGTTTTGGTGTCTCCGAACCCTTCAGGTGTTGTGGGTATTACAGGTACATCAGTTGGGGTTGTTTCAGTGTCTCCAGACCCTTCAGGTGTTGTAGGTATTTCAGTTTCATATGTTGGTGTCGTTTCTATATCTCCAGAACCATCTGGTGTTGTTGATGTTTCAGGTAGATTACTTGGAGTTGTTTCAGTGTCACCAGATCCTTCAGGTGTTGATGTTTCAGGTACATCAGTTGGAGTTGCTTCGGTGTCCCCAGACCCTTCAGGTGTTGTAGGTATTTTAGTTTCAGATGTTGGTGTTGTTTCTATGTCTCCAGACCCCTCTGGTGTTGTTGATGTTTCAGGTAGATTAGTTTGAGTTGTTTCAGCGTCACCAGATCCTTCTGGTGTGGTGAGTATTTCAGGTACATTAGTTGGAGTTATTTCACTGACACCAGACCCTTTAGTTGTTGTCGGAATTTCTGGTACATTGGTTGTAGTTGTTTCAGTGTCACCAGATCCTTCAGGTGTTGTGGATATTTCAGGTACATCAGTTGGAGTTGTTTCGGTGTCCCCCGACCCTTCAGGTGTTGTGGGTATTTCAGGTACATCAGTTGGGGTTGTTTCGGTGTCCCCAGACCCTTCAGGTGTTGTAGGTATTTCAGTTTGAGATGTTGGCGTTGTTTCTATGTCTCCAGACCCCTCTGGTGTTGTTGATGTTTCAGGAAGATTAGTTGGAGTTGTTTCAGTGTCACCAGATCCTTCTGGTGTGGTGGGTATTTCAGGTACATTAGTTGGAGTTATTTCAGTGACACCAGACCCTTTAGTTGTTGTCGGAATTTCTGGTACATTGGTTGTAGTTGTTTCAGTGTCCCCAGACCCTTCAGGTGTTGTGGATATTTCAGGTACATCAGTTGGAGTTGTTTTGGTGTCCCCAGACCCTTCAGGTGTTGTGGGTATTTCCGGTACATCAGTTGGGGTTGTTTCAGTGTCCCCAGACCCTTCAGGTGTTGTAGGTATTTCAGTTTGAGATGTTGGTGTCGTTTTTATGTCTCCAGACCCCTCTGGTGTTGTTGATGTTTCAGGTAGATTAGTTGGAGTTGTTTCGGTGTCCCCAGACCCTTCAGGTGTTGTGGGTATTTCAGGTACATCAGTTGGGGTTGTTTCAGTGTCCCCAGATCCTTCAGGTGTTGTAGGTATTTCAGTTTCAGATGTTGGTGTCGTTTCTATGTCTCCAGACCCCTCTGGTGTTGTTGCAGTGGTTTCAGGTATATTATTTGGAGTGGTTTCAGTGACACCAGATCCTTTAGGTGTTGTGGGTCTTTCAGGTACATCAGTAGGAGTTGTTTGCGTGTCCCTGGACCCTTCAGGTGTTGTAAGTATTACAGTAACATCAGTTGGAGTTGTTTCAGTGTCACCTGATTCTTCTGGTGTGGTGAGTATTTCAGGTATATTAGTTGGAGTTATTTCAGTGACACCAGACCCTTTAGTTGTTTTCGGAATTTCTGGTACATCAGTTGGAGTTGTTTCAGTGTCATTAGATCCTTCAGGTGTTGTGGGTATTTCAGGTACATAGGTTGGAGTTGTTTCAGCGTCCCCAGAACCTTCAGATGTTGTAGCTATTTCAGTTTGAGATGTTGCTGTTGTTTCTATGTCTCCAGACCCCTCTGGTTTGGATGTTCTTTCAGGTAGATTAGTTGGAGTGTTTTCAGTGTCCCCAGACCCTTCAGGTGTTGTTGCTATTTCAGTTTGAGATGTTGGTTTTGTTTCTATGTCTCCAGACCCCTCTGGTGTTGTTGATGTTTCAGGTAGATTAGTTGGAGTTGTTTCAGTGACAGCAGATCCATCAGGTGTTGTAGCTATTTCAGTTTGAGATGTTCTTGTTGTTTCTATGTCTCCAGACCCCTCTTGTGTTGTTGATGTTTCAGGTAAATTAGTTGGAGTGGTTTCAGTGACACCAGATTCTTCAGGTGTTGTTGGTCTTTCAGGTAAATCAGTAGGAGTTGTTTGCGTGTCTCTGGACCCTTCAGGTGTTGTAAGTATTACAGTAACATCAGTTGGAGTTGTTTCAGTGTCACCAGATCCTTCAGGTGTTGTGGATATTTCAGGTACGTCAGTTGGAGTTGTTTCAGGGTTACCAGATCCTTCAGGTGTTGTGGGTTTTTCAGGTACATCAGTTGGAGCTGTTTTAGTGTCCCCAGACAATTCAGGTGTTGTAGCTGTTTCAGTTTGAGATGTTGCTGTTGTTTCTATTTCTCCAGACCCCTCTGGTGTTGTTGGTGTTTCAGGTAGATTAGTTGGAGTGGTTTCAGTGACTCCAGATCCTTCAGGTGTTGTGGGTCTTTCCGTTACATCAGTTGGAGTTGTTTGCGTGTCCCTGGACCCTTCAGGTGTTGTGGGTATTATAGTAACATCAGTTGGAGTTGTTTCAATATCACCAGATCCTTCAGGTGTTGTGATTATTTCAGGTATATTAGTTGGAGTTATTTCAGTGTCCCCAGACCCTTCAGGTGTTGTGAGTATTTCAGGTACATCAGTTGGTGTTGTTTCGGTGTCACCAGATCCTTCAGGTGTTGTGGGTATTTCAGGTACATTAGTAGAAGTTGTTTTTGTGTCCCCGGACCCTACAGGTTTTGTGGGTGTTATAGTAAAATTAGTTGGGGTTGTTTCAACATCACCAGATCCGTCGGGTGTGGTGATTATTTCAGGTGTATCAGTTGGAGTTTTTTCAGTGTCTGCTGACCCTTCAGGAGTTGTGGTCATTTCAGTTACATCAGTTGGAGTTGTTTTAGTGTCCTCAGACCCTTCAGGTGTTGTATGTATTTCGGGTACATTAGTTGGTGTTGTTTCAGTGTCACCAGACCCTTCTGTTGTTGTAGGTATTTCAGGTACATAAGTTGGTCTTGTTTCAGTGTCATCAGATCCTTCAGGGGTTGTGGATATTTCAGTTAGAGTAGTTGGAGTAGTTTCAGTGACACCAGATCCTTCAGGTGTTGTGGGTATTTGAGGTACATTAAGAGTAGTTGTTTTAGTGTATCCAGATACTTCAGGTGTTGTGGTTATTTCAGTTTCAAATGTTGGTGTTGTTTCTATGTCCCCAGACCCCTCTGGTGGTGTTGATATTTCAGGTGTCTCAGTTGGAACTGTTTCAATGTCTCCAGACCCTTCAGGTGTTGTTTCTAATTCAGTTTCAGGTGTTGGGGTTGTCTCAATATCTCCAGAACCCTCCGGTGCTGTGGAAATATCTGGGACATCAGTTGGCTCAGTGCCACCAGATCCTTCGGGTGTTGTGAATATTTCCGATCTATCAGTTAGAGTTCTTTTAGTGTTCGCAGACCCCTGGTAGGATCTGTGAATAGAAAGTTTATGTGAATTTACCTCATGATATTCCCTTTCTTCCCCAGCTTCAAACAGGATCTTGTTTTTGCTGGTACGTATAATAGAATATTTTTCTCCGTGGGGTGCTTGGTTTCCTATTTCATCTGTATAAACTTCTTTACTCTCAATAATTTCCAGCTGCGATTCTGCTTCTTTTTTCTCGTGTCTTTCATTTTGATATGTAACCACTGTATATCTTTTATCCTCTTTTCTTGTCTTGTTGATCTCATTAGTTAAGCTCAATTGCTCTTGATCCTTGTCCAACCCTCTTCGATGACTCCATTCAACCACTAATAAAAGAAAGAATTCATTAGAATATGAAATATATTACTTAAATCAGCAATTATAATTTATATTACCAAGGGATAACCTAAGTATCATAAAATTAAATATACAATAAAATTAACACCTTCTAACCTTGTAAAAATTAAATATACAATAAAATTAACACCTTCTAACCTTGTATACACAGTTAATGCGAACAACAGGGTTGGGTGTGAAAAATCATCAGTGTCAGTGGAGAGCTGGGAAGCCCTTATACACATTATACTATTTGACAATTTGATCAGAAGTTGGAGGTTTGTCTGAGTTTATTATTAGAGATGAGTGAGTAGTGAAATATTCAACTTTCGAGAATTCGAATTGAATAGTCACCGAGATTCGACTATTCGGAAGAATATTCGATCCTATTATAGCCTATGGGAAAAAAATTTGCAGCACTTGGAAATCCAAATTCGACCACTGGGAGGTCACCAATTCCCCCATGAAACCTCCTTAGACGATACCAGCACCTCCGGAATGACACTGGGACATTAGGTGGGTGCAGCCAACACCCCAAAATCGCAGAATAATGGCACTCTCCACAGTTGCGAAGGAAAAATATTTGTAAACGCTTTGCGAATGTTTACAGCAATGTTCACACATTTCCTACGTATTTCTTGCGCAGCGTTACATACATGATTCCAAGGTGTGTACGTAGAGCGTCATGTTATTTGCGCATATCACACGTCATGCTGTACGAATGTTACTGGAACAGTATGTATGACGTGCCCTTTTCTGGGCTACTGGAACAGTATATATCAGGTGCCCTTAGAGGGCTACTGGAACAATATGTATCACGTGCCCTTAGAGGGCTACTGGAACAGTATGTATAACGTTAATGTGCCTTTAGTGGGCTAAACCAGGGACACTATAAGTCACTTGTACACACGGTACTGGAATGAATACACCCGCTGCTGCTGCTGCTGCTGCTGTTGTTATATCATCTATTTCTTAGCACTAAGAAGCTTTGGATTCAGAGATGACTTTTTCGCTGGATCTTAGCCCTGAATAGGACTTTTTGGTTCTGTAGTAAGCCTGCCTAACCAAAACGCTATTAAAACCTATCTCTCCCTGCTGCAAGATCTCTCCCTGACTAGGTTAAAAGCTCATCTGCGGTCGAGAGGCGGGTGCCAATTATTTAAGATTCGAGGTCATGTGGTTCAGCCATCCAATGAGGGTAGACGCCGTTTTCGTGCTGCGTGCGTACTCCCAGGGTCCCTCACGGCCTCCCTGCATGGAGATCGGATTAAAAAAAGCGCCAACTGCGATGGGAGGGCTTTCGAATGTTTCCCACGTATTTGTCACACTACTCGATTGTATTCGAATCTTTCTAATACCGCAATATTGGATAGAATACAATCTCGATTGAATCGTATTCACTCATCTCTATTTATTATAAGGGTTATGAGCACCTTAAGGGTTGTCACTGACTTAATAACTGAGTTGATAACTGTCTGGACAATTAATTTGTACAGTCATGCAGATACTGGAAAGACACGTCCATTTAGCTTTGGTAAAATTAACCTTTGCATTCTGAGCAAACCTTCTTAAAGGGATTTTCTGGTTTTGAATAATTTTGAAGTACCTTAAAAATACTAGATTTTTAGCGAGGGACTCCATTAGGAGCCCCTTATTATTAACTAGACTGTTTACATGCTACATAGAACTTATCACACTGTCATTGTATGGTATGGGGAGCTGAGTAGTTAAATAAGGGCTTTGTAATTCTTCATTTCACATGTGGTGGCGCTGTTATATTTGCTGCTGGATTCCTTGGCAGGTCACAGTTGCTTACTACTAGAAGTAGTACTTGTAACAGTACAGTATAGAATAAGATGAGCCAGTGTGGGTGTGTGGGGTCAGTAATAGCAGAATCACTTCAAGAGGTTCATCCTTAATCTCAAAAGTTTCAGATTTCAGTAAGTCTAAAACATTTGGGGAATTGGGAACAAATTTATCATTGGTTTATTCTTATCTATCCTTTCTGTATGACGTGTTTGAGTTGAAACTTGTACAATAAAGATCTTAAGATTAATTCAGATTATTTCCACACCTCTACCATAGTGTTGCAGTTATCTGCTCTGGACAGTGCCAGGGGGTTAAAGTACATATCGCAACACCAAGCTTTATTCATTTTTCATGTCTAAAGTCATTGACCTTATCAATGTCTAATTCTGACTTGGATCTATGACACACCACAAATACATTTTTGGCCTTTGTAACTATATAGCCACCTGAGTGTTACAAATGATATGAGTGAACCTCAAATAAATGTGCAATATAATAGTCCATGCTTCAGCAATTAACGACACTTCTTGTATAATGATTTGACCTACTGCTAACATGCCGTGTCCTTCTGGGCAAAGCTAGCTTCAATTGTGCTCTCCAAAGCTGCTGGTATCTTCAAAGTCCTTACTGTCGCAAGGTCTACGCATGTGCGTAAGGCAACTTACACGCTCAATATAAAAATAGCTCATAAACCACATGCTTACATTAATGAATGTCTAAAGTGTCAAATGTTCAGATCCTTTAAAACATTTATTTGAGGCCACAACATCTCATTGACACCTTTACATTTTATTCTTCACTACATCCTGAAAGAGTCCACAGATGATACTAATACTACTGCTCACAATGAAAATGTTACGATATTGGTTGGACCATACCATCTCAGCTTTATTTAATCTAATGGACTCTCCAAGGGATGCCCCGCAAATGAGGAAATTTATTGAAAGGCTATGTTCACACTACGTAAAACTACGGCCATAGTTCTCGCATCAGAGCTCCGCGGCAGGAAAGATCATCCGGCCAGTGCTTAAGTACCGCCCGGGATGAGACCGGCCGTTCCGTGACCCGGCCCGGGGTCACGGAACGGCCGGGTGTTCACGTAATGTGAACATAGCCTTAAGGTAATCACTCCAGATAACAGGAAATAGCTAATGCAGCATCTCAAGTATAGCACCTGGTATTGCCTGGAAGATCTCAAAGGCAGCCAAGCAGACCTAAAGGTGTAGTAAAGTAACACCTCACCACAAAGCAGATGGACCTGCACCAGAGCGCCACATCACTCCCCATAAAACTGAATCCCCCCCTCCTTCCCTATTTTAAAAGAAGTTTAAGGTATGATCTTCTTTTCATTATTCGTTGATGTTTTTGTGCTCCGGAGGTTATATATGTGTTCTTATACTGATTATAAAGCATATGTCATGTATCTGACCGCATATGATGCAAAAAGGAAGAGACTACAATTGTTCACTAAAGAGTGCCTACTTTATTCTAGACTATCTTCACACAGTGTACTTACAACAGCCGTTGTTTGCCACTTATGAGATGTCTGATGAAGGTGGCTGAGACCACAGAAACACTTTAGAATGATGACTTTGAAGGGCCACGTAAATATCGGCCACATACAGGATAGTCATTCCCCAATATTATTCAAAAGAAGAACTCGTGTAGCCTCATTTAAGAGTCTTGAAACAGTACTAGCCAGATATCCCTCGGGGAAGGACCTAGACAAGGGGTGGCTCCTGTAGGGAAACCACCCGGGGGGATATCTGGCTAGTCCTGTGTTTTGAGACTCTTAAATGAGTCTCCACAGGTTCTTATTTTGCATATTCATGTTTCCCAGGGAGCAATGCACCTAGGATTTCACTGCATTGAGAGTTTTAATGAGCAGCCACCGGTGTTGTCTATGGCTGGTCTCCCCGAGATCAGCTATCTGTTTCTCTTTTGGCTCCACTAGGCATTGCTCCCACCTAGCCAGAATCTTGCTCCGCACTGATGATGGGCAACATCCCGAAACAGCTGTATGTGGATGGATACCTGGCCTTGGTTTTCCCTAGTCATTACATTGACTTATAGGGCCACTTAATATGGTGGTTTCCCTACAGAAGCCACCTCTTGGCTGGGTCCTTGCCGGAGGGATATCTGGCTGGTGCTGTGTTTTGAGATTCTTAAATGAGGCTCCATGGGTTCTTCTTTTGCATATTCATGTTTCCCAGGGAGCAATGCACCTAGGACTTCACTGCATTAAGCACTTTATCTAGCAGGTGTTATCTTTGGCTGGTCTCCCTGAGATCAGTGATCTGTTTCTTTTTTATTCCCTAAGATTGGCACTAGATTTTTACACTAGATTATTACTTTTACAATAAGGCTTTGTACTAGGGAATTGCTTCTTTTCTATGTGGCAATAGAGCTGTAAGATACCGCTGTACTTAATTGCAGCTATAATATTCTCTTGATACATCCAGACTTATCATTTACTACAAGGATACTCAGACCATAGATAAAAGTGGTAACTATTCATTCAGTTCTTTTTGTACTTTAAAAACTTTGCGGTTCTGAATTCTGACATGAAGTCTAATTCTAATACATACTGTGTGGGTATGTGCACAGAAGTGGGAATAGGAGGAATCGGGGTAAGATAGGATGGTTTGTGTACAAGTTTTCTGCAGAAATGAAAAATATTCAGAAGAAATAATGCCACACCTGCCTAAATCTTTTGCACGGGCCTGGCACGGCCCCAAGGCTACATTCACACGGCTGAAAATTTGCGGAGGCTCTGTCACTACAGTGCTGCAGTGATTCAAAGAGTTTTCCCGGTGTCGGCATGATATTAACACATCATGCTGGGCGGGAAATGAATCCATTTCATTCCTTTCCTGTCCGTAAGGTCTGCAAACATGCAGACGTGTGAATGCCCCCTTATAGTTATAGCACATGATACACGGCTGATACTCTCCTTCATCATACATGGTTGATCCATGAAACAAAGCAAAAAATGCTTGGATCCCATTTTCCATGATGGTACATTATACAAGTGGGACCTACTTCTCTGAACAAAAATGAGATGTCTCTTAAGTTGTTGCAAGACGATAAATAAGAAGTGGATAGAATTTGGATAGAATAACTGTAAATAACCCGTCTATTCGTGTATATAAAAAGTGGCTGAAAATAGTAAATTACTATACATAAGAAATGAGTTACTTAATGGCACGATACGTTGACGAATTTGCCGTTGACCCAATATTTCTTCGCACTTTATAATTCTATGTTACACCTGAATTCTTACACAAGCCTTATGTAAGCAAAGAATGCATTTTTAAAAAATCAGTTGAAAAGTAATAATAACATTATATTCATCACTCACCAGCCACCAAAAGACTGACACCAAGTACAATAAAGAGAACAGTTTTTCCGTCTATCTTCATTTCAGTCTCATATCATCCAACACTAATGAATTCTACGGAGACCAACTCCTATCAAATCCTTCCACAGACGAGAGCATAGAGCAAGCAAGAGAACTTCTCTATATCCAAATGATCTTTAACGCCCAGGTTGAGACATGCAATAAACTCCTCTAAAGCTGTAAAGGAAGGTGACTTGCGTCATAAGGGACATTAACATATTATCAAGGGCCAAGCAAAGGGTAATGGTGAAATATTTCTGATTAAGCTGCAATTGAGGCTCTGATTGGGCACTGTATAGAAGAAATAACGAACTGGTTGTAAATGCGGACTCAATGATCAACTTATTAAGGGAGGATCGCACGATGCAAAATGCTGAAAGGATTGTGCAAAAAATTTTTAAAATTAAAATAGATCAACAACGAAGGAGGTGAAGGGGGGCTGAACCCTGACCTTGAGAGCTTCACATCTACAGGACTAAGGGAAAGCGGTCCCCACACATAAAATCTTACACTTTACAAAGGAGAGGATCCTTCTTATAAGAGCTTACACTCTACAGGAGAGAGGACCCTTCTTATAAGAACTTACACTCAACAGAAGAGAGGACCCTTCTTATAAGAGCTTACACTCTACAGAAGAGAGGACCCTTCTTATAAGAACTTACACTCAACAGGAGAAAGATCCCTGCCCATAAGAGCTTACACTCTATAGAAGAAAAGATCCTGACTATAACAGCTTAAACTCTACAGGAGAGGGGACCCTACCCATAAGGGCTTACACTCTACAGGAGAGAGAAGACACTGCCCATAAGAGCTTACACTCTACAGGAGAGAGGACCCTGCCCATAAGAGCTTACACTCTACAGGAGAGATCACTGCCCATAAGAGCTTACGCTCTACAGGAGAGAGGTCCCTGCCCATAAGAGCTTACACTCTACAGGAGAGAGGTCCCTGCCCATAAGAGCTTACGCTCTACAGGAGAGAGGACCCAGCCCATAAGAGCTTACACTCTACAGGAGAGAGGACCCTGCCCATAAGAGCTTATACTCTACAGGAGAGAGGACCCTGCCCATAAGTGCTTATACTCTACAGGAGAGAGGACGCTGCCCATAAGAGCTTACACTCTACAGGAGAGAGGTCCCTGCCCATAAGAGCTTACACTCTACAGGAGAGAGAACTCTGCCCATAAGAGATTACACTGTACAGGAGAGAGGTCCCTGTCCTTAAGAGCTTTCACTCTACAGGAGAGAGGTCCCTGCCCATAGGAGCTTATAGTCTATAGGACAGAGGACCCTGCCCGTAAAAGCTTACACTTTACAGGAGAGATGTCCCTTCCCATAAGAGCTTACACTCTACAGAAGAGAGGACCCTGCCCATAACAGCATATACTCTACAGGAGAGAGAATCCTGCCCATAAGAGCATACTTTTTACATGAGAGAGGACCCTGCCCATAGGAGCTTACACTCTACAGGAGAGAGGACCCTGCCCATAAGAGCTTACACTCGACAGGAGAGAGGACCCTGCCCATAAGAGCTTACACTCTACAGGAGAGAGGACCCTTCCCATAAGAGCTTACACTCTACAGGAGAGAGGACCCTACCCATAAGAGCTTACACTCTACAAGAGAGAGGACCCTGCCCATAAGAGCTTACACTCTACAGGAGAGAGGACCCTGCCCATAAGAGCTTACACTCTACAGGAGAGAGGACCTTGCCCATAAGAGCTTACACTCTACAAGAGAGAGGACCCTGCCCATAAGAGCTTACACTCTACAGGAGAGAGGACCCTGCCCATAAGAGCTTACACTCTACAGGAGAGAGGACCTTGCCCATAAGAGCTTACACTCTACAAGAGAGAGGACCCTGCCCATAAGTGCTTATACTCTACAGGAGAGAGGACGCTGCCCATAAGAGCTTACACTCTACAGGAGAGAGGTCCCTGCCCATAAGAGCTTACACTCGACAGGAGAGAGAACTCTGCCCATAAGAGATTACACTGTACAGGAGAGAGGTCCCTGTCCTTAAGAGCTTTCACTCTACAGGAGAGAGGTCCCTGCCCATGGGAGCTTATAGTCTATAGGACAGAGGACCCTGCCCGTAAAAGCTTACACTTTACAGGAGAGATGTCCCTTCCCATAAGAGCTTACACTCTACAGAAGAGAGGACCCTGCCCATAACAGCATATACTCTACAGGAGAGAGAATCCTGCCCATAAGAGCATACTTTTTACATGAGAGAGGACCCTGCCCATAGGAGCTTACACTCTACAGGAGAGAGGACCCTGCCCATAAGAGCTTACACTCGACAGGAGAGAGGACCCTGCCCATAAGAGCTTACACTCTACAGGAGAGAGGACCCTGCCCATAAGAGCTTACACTATACAGGAGAGAGAGCCCTGCCCAAAAGAGCTTATACTCTACAGGAGTGAGGACCCTGCCCATAAGAGCGTACACTCTACAGGAGAGAGGACCCTGCCCATAAGAGCTTACACTCTACAGGGGAAAGGACCCTGCCCATAAGAGCTTACACTCTACAGGAGAGAGGACCCTGCCCATAAGAGCTTACACTCTACAGGAGAGAGGACCCTGTCCATAAGAGCTTACACTCTACAGGAGAGAGGTCCCTGCCCATAAGAGCTTACACTCTACAGGAGAGAGAACTCTGCCCATAAGACATTACACTGTACGGGAGAGAGGTCCCTGTCCATAAGAGCTTTCACTCTAC